>NW_024580672.1:1888945-2161445 GCF_017639235.1 Corvus kubaryi
ATCTTTTTTCAAGAGGTGCCCAGACAAAGGAATCTTGACCAATCTAATTTCATCCTAACATTTATTTCCCATTTAAGACTTGTGTAATAGCCTAAGGAATCACTTTCTTAACTACTCAGTAATAAAGAATCAAGAAAGAGATATTTTTTTCAATTTCTTTCCATTACATTATATGTTCACATTTAGATGTATCTGGCAAAATCTGAAAACTGACACCAATGTGAGAATCCCCAGGGTTTCACAAATATAATTTCCATGCCACTCTGAAAACCAAGAAAAAATGGAAAATGTGAGCTGTTATAAATTTGAGCTAATCTCCTCCTGCCATAACCTAAAATGATCGTCAGCAGCCAGGTATAATCTTCTGGTATTCGACAGCATAAGAAGAGCTTGTCTATCTGAGCCTCAGTGGCTGGTAAGAATGTCAGCATCTCCCAAAATACTTGCACAACTAAATTCTTTGCAACATTTCAATTCTGCAGCTGCTTGCTTACCTAGGAGAAGAGGGCAAAAAAAAATAAAAAAGCAAGCAGCTGCAGTGTAGAATCCTTGAACTCAGCAAGCTTATTTTCAGGGTTAAAAATAAAGTAGCTCCAATATTTTACAGAAGGTCAGTGACACAAGACTGGTAATCATCTCTGAAAGCTTGCTTTACTCTCCTATTTATGTATCCTGAAATAACATTGCTTATATATGCAAAAATTAAATCACACCTCATCCAATCCCCAGGAGGGCAAGAGAAAAAAAAACATATTTAAAACTATCAAGGCATTTTTTGATTGGTCCCACTTGCCAATGCACTCTATATCCTAAGCCTTATTGGACGTTGATGGGGATTTTAGTTTCCTGTGAAAATAAGGTGCTTAGAAAGTTTCAGCTAAGGATAAAAGGCAAAGATGATTATTTCAAGATATGTAAAACACAAAATTAATTACTGTTATACCACTCTTTTTAACTCTGAATTTCAGATTTCTAGCTATATTGCTATAATTTCCAAAAGCTTAATTTTTTTTATATGCACTAGTTAAAGCTCCCATTGCTGTGAGCAAAAATAAAAAAAAAAAAAATCAAACTAACCATTTCCTTATTTATAAAAACTTGTCATGCATGTTTTATTTTTTTAGCCTGATATTTGAATAAGAAAATTCCATAAAATATGGCAATGAGCCCATGCATTAACATTCCTCTCAGTAATATTGCTCTGTATCTGAAACAGTAGCACTATAAAGCCTACTTTTTTTCAAGTCTGTGTTTGGTTCCTAGCCTCCAGCTGCTGAAATTAAGACACCATTTCTCTGAATTATCTGTGTAAGATAGCCTTCCTGCTTTCTTAAAAAAATTTGAAAATTGACCTGAATCTGTGTTACAAATACAGAAAGAAATCAAAAGGAAAGAATCCTATGTATGAAGTTTTTTGTGGTGTATGGGAGAGGGTATCATTTAATTTTAAAATTCACATGGTTATTTCAGGATCTCAGGGTTAAAGGTCTCTTCATCAATTTTGAAATAGCATCAAAATAAAATTTGAGGTAATTATTCTATTTTGCGCCCCCCCCCCCCCCCAATGCTGCTGTCTATATTCAGTTTGATGTGACCTTTAACTTCCTGTGGATTTTGAAGTTATCTATTCTTAGTAGATATGATGGTACTGATGTGGTGGACAAACTAATCCATGAGTATTTTTAAGACACAAGCAGCAGCACTGCAATGCTGAAGGTAAATGATGAAATAAAATCATTTAGGCCAGACCAACTCACAGCAATACTGTGGTGAAAGGAGATGAGTTTCACCGCGGTTATACGGTGACATTTTTCAAAACCACTTGTGCTCCACCTGATCCACACAGCAATTCAGCAAATCCAACAGAATTTTAGAAAACTCTTCTCATTACTGCACATGAATGATATATGGCATTTTCACACATTATTTTCCTCTCTGATACGGTATTCAGGTGTTGGGTTTTTTAAAAACAAATAACTGGGCCAAAACAGTGCTGTTACAGTTTTGATGTCTCTGTTTTGTTCGACTCTGAAGCCAGATGACTGCTAGTCATGAACAATTAAACGTTCTCAGGTGGCACCACGAGTAATGTTTCAGAAAAGATAAATACATTTAAGAAGTGTTGAAGTAAGAGGAGGCAGGATGGCAATCACACTAAAGTGACTTCCAGACAAGAAGAAAGGAGTTGAGAAAGGCAGCAACAGCACGAGAATTAAAAAGACTCATGTAGCCAGAGAGAAATATCAGTAATTATGCCAACCATCTTATTCTTCCTATAGGAAAGGCAGTACTACTAATCTTGACTGCAATTTCCCAGAAGCATGCACAAGACTACAATCACTGAACCAACATTTTTCTTAAGCAAAAAAACATTGAAAGCCAGGGAAGTCCTGGGTCAGGTAAATCTCTCCCCAAGTTGCTCAAGTAATCAGTGCTCTGAAATGGAAAAAATGATAACATTAACCCTTGACTACACTTTAGAGAGGACTGTGTTCTTTGGTAAGGATGTTATGCTTCTGATCAGCCAGGATAAATAAGGAATAAGCACTGAATATTCAAATAGATACCCAGATGTCCGAACTTTTATTGCATGCTACAATTTTATTTAGGTAAAAACTAATAAAAAATTTTGTTACCATGGGATTATAGTCAATATTTTTGATGAAACTGAATTATATAATAAAAATCTCTAAATACTTTTTAACTTTTCACAACAGCTGAAACTACTGTTTACTTTAAAGCTCCAGCAACAGCCATAAAATGACTCATCCTTTTCTAGAACCAGCTCTCAGGTATTTCATACATGTTTACTAAAAAAACGTCCATTTTATAAAGCTTTTGCTTAAAAGAGTACACAAAGGCTCAGAGAGATTAAGCCATATGTCTCATGGGCAAAAACAGGACTAGAACTCATCAAATGTCATTTAATATAAACCACAGATTGCATTTCTTGCACTTTCAAAGAAAGTTTCTAACATGAGAGAAACCATGGAACATAAGACTGGACTTGATAATTCTTTTAATACGTTTTATTCTTCTTTGGTATCATCCTGGTTTTACAAGCTTGCTATGACAGCACCACAGTTAAAAAAAAAGAACTGCTATTGCTAGCATTGCCCTGTCTGTAACAGAGTCCTATCACTAGTTATTGAGACAACGGTCTTCAAGTTGTCACCAAGATCATGTAAGCCTTTTCCTTCCAGTAAACAATCCTGTTGAAAAATTGAGCTTCCTAGCCTTAGGCTGCTGAAAATAGGTCCCAAAAACCCCGTGCTCCATTGCTACCGAATCAAACCGTCAGAAAAGGTAGTGTTCTTTACAATCCTGAATGACAGCAGTCTACACAGATGTTCATCTGAACGCACAACGACTTCGCTGGAACACAGAAATAGAAATAGTCCATGAGGCATCTGAGCCATTAGCTACTGAAACCTCCCGAACATTTGTCATGCTCTGACTGGTTCTGTGAAGAGCTCTGTCTGCATCCCAGGCAGGTGGAGCAGAAGTGTGTGTGGCACAGAGGCTGGAGCATCACCCCTCAAGTGATATGGCATTCCTTTGAGAGGTACGTCAGGTCATTTCAGGCCTCTCTTTCCTTTTCTGAATTCCGAATGACAATCCTGGCTCATGTCCCCCCTTCCTACAGGTTCTTTCAGTGTGCTGTCTCAGTTGGAGTCTCCTAGTCGAAGGTATTTATTAATATAATTCTTTGTCAAGGTAGTAATCTGTCAATAGCTAGAGAACAGTAAGCAATGTCAGGTTTCTATCTATCTAATGGAAAATCCTTCTTAGGTTTTTAGTATTTCTTTACAAAGCAGAGAATATTATTATTATTATTAATAGTAATAATAATACTGCAACATTATTTTCAATTTACAACAGCTAGAAAGGGCTATAAAGCCAAGTCTTCTTGTCCAAGACAGATATCTATGTGAAAGGGACAAAAACTAAGGAAGCAGTCCTCTTGGCACGTGGATTGTTTTGTTAGGATATTGTGCTTTTGATTTTACCTCTTCTGCATATATATTAATATACTTCTATGGTTATGTTCATATTATAAGTAAAGATACTGAATTTACCACATTTCATTTTAAAATTTAAATTTTCAAATACAGTTTCATGGACACTCCCATTTGCGCAAAATTATTATTTCCTACAATTTTCCAATAGCTAAAGATGGAGCATTGCTGCATTATGTCCAAGGTGAATTACAAGACCTGGCACATAATATGTCATGTTAGTTTCTCCTGAGTATAAAATATTACATACAGACAGAGCCCTCTGATCTTCACCAGAAAACTTAATTTGCTTATCCTATAGTAAGGAAGATCAACTACGATATACCCAGCCCTAGAGTACATTATAATCAATATTACAGGACTGAATACTCTCTGAGAAAACTATTTGACACACCCCTCCTGGCTGGGAATCATTCCCACTGCTGACTTTTAAAATGAAATATGGAAAGGAATTAAGGGGGAAAGGAGGTAGAATAAAGGACCACAAAACTGTTACATTTTTGGGCATTCATAATACACATCAAACAGGAAACATTCACACTCTTTAAATTAGCTTACAAGAGCATAGCTAGTTATTAAAAGAGGAATCATGAAAAATGTCATCATCTCATCCAACTCACACTTTAAGAGAATAAGTACTCACATGCTTGGATTTAGCACTAGAAGATTAACAGGAAGTTAATTGCTGCACTGTTGCCATGTAGGTATCAATACAATTGAAACTGTATTAGTATTTCTTGGTCAAATTCTGCTCTGTTCTGGAGACAGGCTGCTTTCCAACCCTGACAGTATGCTTCCTCTCCATTTCCCATTATAAACAAATAGCTTTTTATTTAGCAGAGTTTATTTACTTACACTTTCTTTGAAGACTGTTTCTCAAATCCATTTTAAATAAAGAGTTAAATATTATACATTGCTAAAGTACTCTTTTGGAGTTTTCAGGCACATTCAGAAATTCAGCTACCTTCAGGAACTGGTGGCATGGCATTTTTTACTCTAGTGTAATCCAGCAATGAATTTTATCATGTCTTGGATGTTTTTTTACACATACAAGTAACTCAATATGTACTAGTCTTTCAGTGCATATTTTGGTACTTTCATTAGTGTGAAGAACAACAAAAAGTATCATAAATCCAACAAGGAAACAGCAACTACTGACACATACCTAATTCATTCCAAAATCTTGCACTTTACTGTTCTTGTGTTAAAGAGCACTGTATTGCAAGATATTACTACATAAAATAACATTTCTTTCTTCTGATTCCCATGTGCACTTAATCTGCCTAAAACATGCAACCTAATGTCATAACCTTCCTCTTACTATGCTTATTTACACTATCCTCAGGTATCCATAAATGAGACAAATCCCACAACCCCCATAAACTAAAATAACCCTGATGTTTTACTGTATTCGATTAGCAGCATTTTTGTTCAGATCTCTAGGTTTAAGGAGGAAACAGGCTGGATCCAAGCTGCTATATTTACAAACATCAGCTCTGTAGAGAAACATTCTTCCCCTGTCTCCCAACAGTTACTTCTGCCTTGACTATTGGAATACTTTACCACCCAGCTTGATGGAATAGAGCGGCTGCATGCTCATCAAAATGTCTTTGTACTTGTGCTTTGCTCTGCTGGAGGATGGGTCAGAAAGTATAAGACTTCTAGCTGGAGCAAGCTTTTTAATCTTCATGTGCCTGAGTACAGAATCACTCTCCTCTTGGGGGCAGTTGCTGCTGGATAGAAAATAATTCAGATGGATTGGTTTAGCAGGTCCACTGTGAGTATAATGGGGCACACGCTGATGAAGCAACAATTGGAAGAGTTTCAGCTCAAGTTCTGTAGCTTAAGGACAGCACTCACGTCAGCTACATTCTCCCCAATAGTCAGTTAAGACAAAACTCCACTAAAGAGATAACATCTGTACCAATTACCAGAAGAAACACCAGTCAGCACCAAATCTAGAGCAATTATCTCTAGATAGCAAAGTATTCTGAGAACCCTTAATAAAAACAGCCTCACAAGTAAAAAGTATTATTTGCACTTGAAAACACAGAAAGAAGTTACGAATATTCTGTTCTACATGTTAAAATTCTGTAATAATAAGAAGCCACCCAGATTTGTTGGATGCATACTTAAGAAAAATATTATGTTAAAAGATTCCTTACATATGAATATTTTCTAACTAATTATTTGTAAACTTCAGCAGAACTCATTCACCTCACTGATCAGGCCAAATACACACTGAACAACCATGTATTTTTACTGCAATACTTATTCTCATGAGTTTCTACAACTCACCTTGAAGAGCAGAAAGGTTGGAGTTGCTATGAACAGATACACGGCTCTGAGCCCATTCTCCCCAGCACCTCTTCCCAGGACAGCATGAAAAGAAAAAACTGGGACCATATTTTTGTGGTCATTCACAGGCTTTGTATGGGGCTCAGGTTTTAAAAATATTAATCAGCTCAGGGTCTGGTTTCAGCTGGCTACCACTGAAAGCAGTTTTGGGGGCTCTTCATACCTTTTTGAGTGAAGGAATGCTATTACCAAAGAATTTGACAAATAATGCAAACACATGAGCAAGATCTGGATAATGTTAGGGTTACCAGGTCACAAGCAAGGGCTTACAGTTGTAGTGTATGTTTTTATTAAATCAGATATTCACACAATACATGCTCTGATGAGGAACTACTTCATCAGGTATGAAGAACTATCTATGAAAATCTGGTAAAAACTAAGACTTTAAAAGCAATCAATAGAGTAAGAACATTTGTGGGTTATTTCTTTCTAAACCTCAGAAGTACCTGGGAAGTGAAGAACAAAGAACACATGGAAGGACACAAAACACCAGTAAAAATAAGTTCTTAAATATAATGAATTGTACCTTCATTGCTAACCTTTAAAAACTATTACCTAGTTTTAAATGCAGTTAAATCATTCAGAAATAGCACTTAGGCTGATAAAATAATACCAAATTCCCGTTAACTACTGTTAACTACACAGGAATACCTTGATTGATGAAATATGTGAGAGCCACCAAAAATGCTCCTGGTCAATGGTTGATTTCTAACACTCACTCAGACAAAAATACTGTGACTGGGCCTATGTGAAGCTGACATAGCTAAAGAAAGCTACAAATTTTCTTTGATAAAACCCATAAGTTTTCTGCAGATGCTTTTGCTTGGTCTGTCCAGTATGACCTTTTCAGCAGCTGTTTTTTGCATATATTAAGAACTGGCCAGAATAAGATATTTAAATGAAAATCATACTCAAAAATCCAGATACACACTTGGCAGCCAATACCCTTTTGTTGAAGAAAGACTTGCTCAGTGTTCTGTCCTGTCCTGTGGGTGTCATTTTGTAGTTCAAATATCGTAACTACCAGATAATTAGTAAAATGCCACTCCTTTCAATGCTTTTGGAAGCCATCATTTTGGTAACCTCCATGATACTCACAAAGAGATACTAAAATACACATGATGATATAATTTTCAAAACATAGAGGAAGAAAAATATGGAAATGTAAATATCTTCCCCAGCTAGTCTTTTTTTTCTCCATTCAAGATCATCATCATCATGTAGAAGTCATTCAGCTTTGCAAGGTCTCTGGTGTCTTCTAGCAGCAACACTTAAGAGATATCCCTAGATGGAATACCTTAGTATTAAGTAAGTGTAAAACACACTTCCTGTCACTATCTCGAAAATTACAGATATTTCTTCATGTACTTATAACTCCTGAAATGCGGAAGGCAGTGGGATTACAAAGCAAAGTCATTTATGTAAATTGACTGTATCTCAAAAAGAAAAGAAAGTAAAGATTTTGCCCTCTAGATTTTTCTGTGACTAGGCCAAAAGTATCTGATTAATTATTATAGTTTCTTTTTCAAAATGCAAATTAAAGGTGACCTTTAAGTTGTTAGATTTAATGAAAGTGCGCATTCTTTTCCCAGGACTAAAAGGCAGAAAAGAAAACAGATGGGTGTGAAGAAAACATTGGTAAGCCACCAATCACTTTTACTTCTGGTACAAACTAATTACATTAAAAACTAAATCCAACACAGGTTGCAAATTTAAGGTAAAAAAAGCAGAAAGGATTGGAAGAAAGGGCTGTTTCATTAAGGAAAACAAATAAATATATTCATAATTTAAGTAAATATGGTAAAGGATATAATTGTATGGAAAGATACATGCTGCTATAGGCAAAGTGAGGCAGATTCTCATTATACACTTCTCAAAATAAGGAGGTGGCAGGAAGGAAAAATGGCCTCAAGGGTGTTCTCACTTTCAGCCACAGTCCAACCTATCTGGCCTCCTGGCACAATCTGGGCACTTCTGGAAGGTGGGTGAATGAGCACTACAACTGCATTATGCCATCATCTCACCTTTTTCTACTTGTGCATGAGCACAGAATAGTCCCAGGGTTTAGTGGTGTTGGAAGCAAGGGCAGAGGTAGACACAGATTTACAAACAAAAGACATTCTTGTCCAAGTCACTAGTAATGGATTGCTTCAGTTTTGATGAAAAAGCAAAACCATGTTACAAATTCACATTGTAACAAACAACTGATACTAAATTAGTCCCATGCATTAGCAACAAAATAAAAGTTAAGTAGATTAGACGTTGGCTGAAATGCCAGTCATCAGTGTGTCATCATCCCCTAAGGGGGTTTATTGGGGACAAGGGGAGGACTGGCCACATCCATAAAATGTGAGACTGTATAACACAAAGTAGAGCTTCTGAAAATTAACTTAGGGAACATGGTGGGCAAGCAATTTAACAGAAAGTCCTAACAATGTTAAAGGAAGATGGGTGAAAGTAACTGCTTTTACTTTGAGAGTTAAAGAGACATGGAGAGGAATTGAATAGAAGAACACAGAAAGCATGGGAAATTATTTTACTTCTGTTCATTCATGAGATTAGATTAGTAAAAACAGTTCTGATGGCCATATTTTTTAAAGTGCACTGACAAATTAGAAAAGGTGATGAAAGAGCTACAATCCATTCTTAAGGACTGGAGAAAATAGCTCAGAGTGAGGCGCTTCAACAGTACGATGCTTTTAGTTTATAAAAAAAAATAACCAGGAGGCAATTTCATTACTCTCTGTAGCTATCTACATGAGGACAAAATACTAAATGTGAAAGGACTAATATTCAGTACCAATATTACAAAAGTAGCTCTCAAGGCTGAAAGTGGAAGCCAAGCAAAATTAGACACATTTCTTACCATATGGTGATTAACAATTTGAACAGGCCATCAGGTAAATCAGTGGAGTCTACAGTTTTGAATCAAGCCAGGGCTTTCATGGAAGATAGACATTAGCAAATACAGCTTATGGAGTACAGTTAAGGGATAATTACATGAAATGCAAGTCATATAAGGTACAGAACATCAAGACAGTCTAAATAGCTTTGGACTGCATGAATCTATAAATACATGAAAAACAATAGGATTAGCTGACTAAATATTAGAAAAAGACTGAAAAAAAACCTGAAAAAACCTTCTCCTTTGGACAGAAATAAGGCACTAAATTATCTCATACAGCTATAAATGTCATATAAGCATAAGCAAATGGAAACACTTAGGCCACATCAATCATTGCTGTTGCTATTGCTGTAAATAGAATTATTGTCATGCAAGCATGCATATATACACATCAACACATACAAAAATAGGCTGTAGCTGGAATAGTATTCAAACTTCTCATCCTTGTCAAACTTTTTGACTCAGAAAAAATGGAACAAGTATCCAAAGTTCCATCTAAAAGCTTACAAAATCAGAAAGAAAATTTTAATCTACCCTCCAAACAGGCACACACCGAAAGCACAAATTGATCTGAAAGCTGAGTCCCAACTAAATCCTAAACAGGGTGGGAAAGGATCCCACACTACGCATGTATATTGAACATGTATGCACAGACCCAGACAGATTGGCATCATAAGGTGACATGCCCAGGAAAAGCAATAGGAGAAGAAGCTAAAGATCTTTCCTTCTGAAAGACTACAGAAATCTGAGCTAGCAAGACAAACATGGAAATCTTTTTCATTATATATATCTCTATATTTATATATGTATTTATATATATATATATATATTTCTAATGCTGCTCTTCATACCACTGGTCTGTTTTCTCAAATAAGCATATTGATGTGTACAAAGTGACAGACATCAGCACTGATCTTCTAAGTGGGCCTGTAGCTGGACCCTGAGACAAGTCTACACCTGCTTATCCAGAGGATGGACCTCTGGTTCTTCTCCCCACAATCCACTAACAACACTTATTAGCTGTGTCCTTCCCCGAGAAGTGAGTTTGTGCTACCTTCTGGTTCTCATTATTATATTCATTTCAGTGCAGTTCCTGAAGTCTGATACCTCAGTACTTGAGAGGTCCTGCATGTGCCACCAAACAATGATTCAACATGACACAGTGACAGAAAACAGGGAGAAGGAATAGTAATAAAAGAACAAGGGATCAAAACAACTGCATTTGGCTCTCTGTGTGGGGTGTGCCTTTCAACACCAATAACTGTTAACAGTGAGTCAGATGTCACATCGATAGAGGAGTCAGATCACTCATGTCAGCCTTCCATTTGACTGGAAGGTATCAGTCTTTTTCCTTTATCTAAAAGGATATATAAAAATATAATGGGCTATTGACTCTTCTTTTTTTGCATTCCTATTTAAGTTTTGGTAAGTTCTTCATTTCTCTTCAGGTCGTTAGTCACCCCTGTGGCATTTTGAACACTTCATAACTTTCCACGCTTTAAAGACTGTTCTACAGACACGTCAGTGAAAGCAACTAACACTCTTATTAATGTTGTGGATGACTTAACAGTGGCGTGATTTGCCTCGAGAAAATCTACATCGAGAGACACCAGCTTTAGGTAGGAAGTATAAATTTTGCTTGATTTACCAACAGTTATGTCCCTAATGCTACATATATTTATACAGAAAGAAGAGGTCAGTTTAATGGAGGACTCAGACTGAGGCTTGTGCTCCTGACTGCCACTGACAACATGATAATATAGATGTTAAATACTTATAATTTGGGGGGATTCTATTTCCTAACTCAAATATCAATTTTTTTTTTGAACAGGTAGTAGCACTTTTCATACAGTGCATAGAACTACATCACATAAAACATTACTGTTTAAAAACTCATTAATAATAGAGAAGATGAGCTTGCAAATAAACTCGACTCTACAATTACACGTTAAGTTAAAAATGTGCCCAGGCGGAAATGTAAGAAACCTTGTTGGGTTTTTTTTTTTTTTGTTATACAGAGATTTAATTCTCTTCTTCTGTTGTTTGCACTCATAAAATTGCCCTTGTGGGAGTCAATCCTGGAAGGATGCAGTGGCTAATTTTAGTTAATAAATTGTTGCTTTACTATGTACAGCCAAAAATCATCTGATAAGCTCTTTCTCTGTCAGAGCTGCTCTATCTCAGTCAAATTTCCTAACTATGAAGATTTAAAGACTTCTGAAACTAGTTCTTCAGGAAAGATGTGCTTCTATTAGAATTTTCCACTCACTAAAAGCACTGCCAAACTTTTTTGCTCATCAGCTTTCCAGAACTTACATCCGTATTCCATTATATAGCACTTGCCAGTAAATACTATTTTGGCCTAGTTAAGGTCTTTTTTTAATGTATATAAGAAAGATCTGCTACAGATATAAATCATTAGGAATTATTCACTAAAAGATTGCATAAATAATCTGTTTTATAATATATTGCAGATACTTCCAAGATCATGCACAACAAAATGAGAAAAGTCTCACTGAGAGAAATATACAATGTTTCAAACATAATTTCTGAGCTGTTTAAATATGAAACAAAACCTTGTCAAGCTACAAGTTTCCAGCTGTTATGATATCATAAGATAAATTTACAGCTACAAAACAGCTTGGTGAGGGAAAAAAAACATTTGCTTTTACGAAGTATGGAAATATAAATGTTTCAAGCACTGCAACTGTCCAAACAAATTAGTACAGGCAAAAATAGTTGAATTCAGTACGGTTTGATTTTGTACCAGCTTCATAGCACTTGTTATAATTATTTAAATCTGTAGGCAAAATGTGATTTAAATCTTAGCATGATGCATTTAATGTTAATTTAAAATGATCTGATAAAAGTATGCAGGTGGTCTCAGTGTCTAGCATTTTGCTGCATTTTATTAACTGAAATAATAATTTATTTCCCTAATTAAGCAATAACGAAGCTGGATAACTGGGCTCTGAAGGCCCACTACATGTGGAGGTTTAAATTCTTAACCAGAGCTAAAATGAAAAAGGAGTTTCTTTCCTCCATGACTTTGAAAAGAATAGAGTGGTGATTAACAGCAATATTTTTTTTAATGAAACACAACCTTTCATCCCTGTCATCTTCTGACCATCCTTGCTTGTATGCAGCTCTCTGACAAGTAGAATAATAACGGTCATACATCACTGCCCTGAAAGTCCAATCATCTAAATCTTCACTCGCTGCAGCCTCTGAGACTCAATTACTTTATTGACATGCAATCTTCATAAGGGGAGAAATATTGTGCATGTAAGGTCACTTGGTTATGAAGACATATTATCATATTATCTGCATGAGGGTTGCAGGGCTAAGACCTGACAGAGCTAATTATAATGGTACATGATAGAGAGCTCAGTACACATTATTTGCTTGGCTGAAACTAAAGGTGAGGTAAGACCATGACATCATGGTTTCAAAAGAAAATAATTCCCTTTCCCTTAGAGACTATTACTTTTATTGTTTAATGTTTTATATAGATTATATTCATACACTCATAAGCAAGCAAGCAGTGAGAATTTCTGAATTCAACTGTTTCCATTTGGAAGTACTTAACTCTTGAAGAAACCAAAGGCTCATCTATAATAATGCAGTCCTTTTCATTTGTAAGACTTAAATCACATTTTTCCTGCCCTTCCATCAGTCCCCAAAAGCGTATCTATAAATATACATATGCACATGGCAAACTGATAGCCCAAAATCTGAACACAGCTAATACATACTGCTACACCATTTTCTACATTTCCAAAAGCATGCAAGCCTCCATTAAATGCTAAACAAAGTGTATTAGCCTCTCATTTTTCAATAGAAATTAATTTTCATTTTGCTTTCCTCAGTAGCAGCCTCCTTTCCTCAACGTACCTTTCTACTCTATGTAATGCCTACTAATCCTCTGTCACTTGGCACTGAGGTACAGTCCACCTCTGCTCTGGGATGACTGGCACAAAATGCATCTCCTAATCCTTTACTGTATACTTTATATACATATATAAAATCCCTTACATTAAAAGGGAAAACAGGCAAAAAACAAAGCATATGTTGTGCCTTTACATAAACCATCAATATAAATTACTGCACTACCACACTGAACCAGTAGAAGACTTGTTTAGGGGTTTTCTTGTGGTTCCATTGGGTCTTTGTGATGATTTTATATATTTATTTATAAGTTTATTTTTTGCATTTCTTTTAAACTTTTTGCCAAGTTTTAATCATGTCTAACCTTCAGGTAGGAAACACAAACTTCACTCTTAGAATAGCTTCAGAATTGCAAATATGTCATGCTAGTGTTATTTATAATAGAATAAATTATATTGTATACTTCTGATGGGGAACATTTCTTATTTTATAAAAACAGTAATCAATATGACATAATGATTCTATGGCAAATCATGCTGCACAAGGTTCTGCATTTTCCTTGTTTGAAGGCAGGGCAGAGAAGCCACCCCAACTAATAGACCCCAGCTCCAAATAACTTCCTTGCTCCCAGCAAGACATTGTACCATTGCACCAGTGAGATTCCAAATAGGCAGACATGTAGCTTTAATAATATTGCCAGACCACAACCTCACACATAGATGCTTTCAGTTATCTGTTTTACTGAAATTGGTCTCCTGTTTAAAAAAAAAAAGAAAGTTACTTCATAATAACAAATTCACAGGCTATCCTACTGAAAAGAAAGAAAAGAAAAAAAAAATTGCACTGCGCCTCTAACAGTCCTCCTGAAACTATCTCTTCTTATTTTGATAATGTAAATTTTAGAAACCATGGTGTGTCAGATATTACGCCGTCCTTTCAACAACAGCTCAGTCTACGCATATTTTTTGTAAGTTTACAATCTTGCTATGTCTATCTATTGTGCTTTGCTTCTGAAAGAATCCTGTCTGAAGTCGAGTAGCATTTAGAAAGCTAATTTGATTTTGTATTTAAGACTTCACACAGCGTGGGATTTTAAAAAGAATTTAAGTGTTAACCTCTGTTTCCACTGAGGGGTATAAAAAAGTCCTTGGGAGATGACTACAGATACAGAAAGGGAGATGTTAGGCCCTGCCTCTTTCCAGGAATAACATTTATGGTTAAAAGCATCTTTTGCCGAGTTTAAATTCCAGCAACACAAAGGAGATAGTGAAGTAAGGGCCAGAAGAGGGAAAAACAAATACACCCCAGAATCATATTTTCAGTAACCAGCAGACTGGCAGTCACTCAGCTGATGAGAAAGCAGACAGGTAGTGAGCCACGAAACTCGGAAAAAGAAGAAAAATGTCTTCCGACAGCTGTAAAATTCTGCCTCGAAGTGAGTTGCTAATTTAAAATTTCCCAATGTCCTGCAAGCTTCTGGTATGAGATATGAATGACATGGATGCAGGGAAAACTGGGCCACCAAAACTCAGCCAAAGCACAGAGATCAAAATGCAGACTGTGAACAGCCAAGCTACACATGTAATTTCTTTAGCAACTATGTGAATACTCCATTTATGGAAATATGAAGTACAAGGTCACCCCCTTGGGCATCAAAGACTTTTTATCAAGGAAATGGAACAAGAACTAAGGGAAAACAAATGTTAATGTCATGTCCAAAACCACAAAATATTTTTATTGCCAAAATTGCTTTGAAACTAACAGGGCCGGGCACATGATATCAGCTCAATGTATTTCAGAGGTTTGGATTGCAAGGCACCTAACTCAAGTAACAAAACATGAGGTACACATGGCTAGGTGCTTTCCTCCTAGTGGCAATTAATGTGGACAACATGACATTGATAATGTCAACCATGGGAGAGACAGAACTGGGACACGCTCCAGAAAACACAATAAAAAATGAATGACAATTAATAGTGGTAGCCAAAAGGAAAAATGAGATCCCCACAGCGTACATCCAATCTTGAGGATGAAGAACCAAAAGAAGGGGATGACCTAAAAGAAATTTAAAGGAACAGGAAACTGCTGAAGTAAAACAAATAACAAGGTAAAAAAAGACAGTTGTTTCCATGGATTTCTAGCACTTACATTAGATAATATAAAATACTATTAGTGAATGAAATATTCAGTTTTGAATACTTTATGAAACCTGCAACAAAGACTTCATCATGTTCTTCTGGTAATAGAACCTTTAGAAGGCAGTTTTGGAAGCTGAAAAGAACATGTCATGAAGAAATAAACTGGGAATACTGTTCAGGCAGAGAACAGATTCATCTATGCCAGTTATAAAAAACTTGCAAATTGATTTACAGCAGAAGAAAAGAAATAAACAAATAATCTAATTTAGCTGAACATGCAAAGATACTGTGCAAAACACAAAAATGTATTCAAAGTTTAGTTAGAGAATATTAGATACTCTCTAAACTTCTCATTTAGATTAGAGGAAATAAATTAGCTTTTAACTCTAGAGAAATTACCAGCTACTCTCCAATTTAGGATGTAAAATTTGGTGATAGTAAAATGCAGCATTTGACACAAGACTTTTCTGTAACACTGACTACCAACACACCATAAGTACCAAACAAACAATTTACTGGCAATGTAGAAAAGAAAAGAAAAAAAAAGTAAAAATTAATGGCCTTTTTCTCTCCTTTCCAATACTACAATCCCAGACATGAATACGGCACAGCTTATTTTTACAATACATTTCCCAATGTTCCTTTTCTATAAAATTAATTTTTCTAAGTGTCACACACAAAACAAGCAAACAAAACTCCTTTGGTAGCAAAATTGTGGTTTACTGATACTAAAGTGTTTTGTGAATGAGTGCCTTTGATTTAAATTTGGTAAAAATAGGGAGACACACCAAGGCAAAATTTGAAAAAAAAGAAACAACAACAGTGTTTTTTCTCAATATTTTAAATTATTTTTAGTATTGGTTTAAAGAATTTTAGAAATTTCCCAGGCTGTTTAATTATTTTTCATTGCCAATTAATTGAAAAGGTACTGTGTTACTTTACTGACAAAGTACTGACTTGCAAAGGAGAGAAATGTGTCTATAAAATAGATTTCAGTCCATCTGAGACTCATAGATCATCAAAGAGAATGAGAACATGAGGGAACCAAGTTACAATTTCCATGTGGCGCTGTTCCAACATACCTTAACCTATATTTTGGTCTACCCCACTCGTCTTATCCACCCCATCCAACACACGCACAGATATTAAAACCATCATTGTGAAAAACACAGTTTCCAGTAAGAGCAGCTATTTGTTGGAAACACTTTTCAGCCAAATCTTACCTACAACTTGCCTGGCAGCTGCACATATCTCTGGAAATGCAGAATTCCAAAGGCAAAAGTGACTAACATGGCGTGGTAGGAAGGGGGAGCTAGGGGTGTCTGACAGGTTGCTGCTGCAGGCCCAACACCAGCACAAAGCTGGTGTCTAAGCTAGAGCTTGACTCTAAATAATTTTTCTAGAAAGAAGAAAGTTTGGTATATTAATCAGTACTGACAGCAGTAGATTTTCAAGAACATGTTGCAAATAAATTAAACAGGACATTTTATTAATTTTGGTAATTAATAAAATTAATTTTTTTAAAGAGTAACAAATGCATTTTTGCAAGCCCCACTCTGTAAAAACACAGACCAATTAACTAATCAATAAGGTCAATAGTGAATCTCCTCATTGACTTAAAAGACAGCAGATTCCTGTGCAAAAGCACTTTAGAGGGAAAATCTAAGCTTCAAGCTATGATGATTACTTCAAATAGCTTCACCAGTTTGTATTTTTGGAACCCTTCTGGCAATAACTTTTTCCTTTAAACCATTTCCCAAGTCACAGCTTGTTAGAGAGAATGTTAAATGAGGATATAATGTTTTAGGAAAAGGGTAGGAAATCCAAAAGCCATAAGAAATAAATAACAAATAGAAACATTGTTTTAGGGACCTATAGTCTATTAAAAATTTGTCCAGCAAATACTGTCAACCTTTTAGGATTTCAACTCTAATGATGCCTTTTGTCGTGGCTTCAGGGGGCCATGTGCCAATTTCATGGGTTTGCCTGATACAAACTGGTAGGAAACCACAATAAAATTCAAAGAGAGAAGAAAGAGCACATGATTTTAAAAGTGAATAACTGAACATTACAAAAGCAAATATTGGGAATGAAACAGATAACACACCCTTATTGCCAAAATCTGGAGATATAGATTGCCTCTGGATTAGTCCCCATATTGCTGTAAAATACACCTACCTACCCTGCCACAGTCTGACCACAAAAGATTCAAAGTCAAATTTAAAGAGGAGTAGAGACCAAGAGAAGCATTTATCCTACTGTTCCACATCCAAGTATAACAACTTTCCTATACAAATTTAAAGTTTGAATGAACAGGTGCCACATAAAAGTATGCATAAAGTACATATTCAAGCCCAAAGACTGGCACCCAGAATTCCTGCAGCATTTCAAAGGATTTGTGCTAGGAATCCAATTGCTTTTTCCTAGCTACCCAGCCTCCAGTTTCAAAAATATAAGGATACTTGCTCCTTTTCAATACAGAAAATGAATAGAAACAAATATACAGTTATGCTGAACCTTCCAAAAAATATTTCCTTTGCCCACATAGTCAGGAGTTTTTAAGTGCAATCCGATTTTTTAATAACACAAGACTGTAAACTGAATGTACTAGCTTGACTTTTTATTTTGTAATTTATTGAGTTCCATCATTATGCAGATGGGTTTTTATAAGGATGAAAAAGGAGGCTTTTGGCTGCTCTGCTTACCTTGTTAAATTACTGACTTTGCAAAGACAGAGAAAACATAAGTGCTAAGGTTAACCACATAATTACATACCATTTCAATCTCTTTTTTCCCCCCCTCCAGTTCAAAAGAATTCATTACTATACAAAGTTACAGCATTTTGGAGTCAGCTGTTAGATCTGAGCTCTGGAATTCATTCATCTGAATCTTCTTGAAGTGACATTGCTTGTCAAAAATCATCAGCCAATCAAATTCTTAAACTGAAGTGAGTTGTCCTCTTAAATTAAAGTGATACTTTACCCTGATTTTTCCATACAAAAGTTGCATTGTGCTTCTCTGTCAGGATCAACTTCATTTTCAGAAACTTTATCACAATACAAGCATTTATCCTTCAGTCTTCCAAAGGGCAAGGGCGAGTGGGCATGTAATTGAAATTCACTTCAATGAACTGACATAATTTGAAGGAGTAACAAGCTAGGTGAGAATATTTCTACTGTGTTCAAAGATGTCTTCATTTTAAATCAGATGGGAAACAAAGAGGAACTCATGCCAATTTCTGAAACCTTAGTATTCACTCTCCTGCAGCTCCTCCTTTCTTCCCTTGCTGCCAGACGTGCTCACATATTCAATCTCAGGGCAATAAATTCTGTCCTTTTCAAGAAAAAAATGGTACATAATTCTCTCTTTGATGAAGATTTTACTGTGAGGAGAAAGACAGACCTGCACACTGGTGCCTTCCCAACAACATTTTTTTTGGCATACTTTAGCCCAGCCCAAAGAAAGCTTTTCTGAAATGTGAGAGCCCAACCCTTGGTCCAGCCTGCCAGAATACTGTGCTTATGCTCAGTATCACTTCTGAAGACACTTTTCCTCTACAGAGAGCTTACACTTAGGGATCTTATTTTGGGCAAAGCTAGAAGAGGGCCAAATGCATCAGAAGCAACAGCTGATTCTTCAAAAGGAACAGTTTAGTAATGTCTGTCCATTTAACTTGTTTCTTCAACTCTCCGTGATAAACAGAATGTTATGAGTGTATTGGTCCTATGACCAATTGCATTTCTAAACAACAATCTCAGATTACATATTTCTGGATAAATGCAACAGCACATAAAAGGCTGAAAAGGCACAGAAGGAATAATTTGTCAAAACACAAACTAATCCACCTTTGCATCATGGGACTACAGCTGAAGACAAATCCCACTGCAAATATTAGAGGCTTGGCTGAGAAATGTGGATATGGGCTCCTCTGGCATTCCCTTTACTCCACTGAGAGCACCGTAGCCTATAGGAAAGAGATGCTTAAAAAAGGTGTGTGGAAAGGTGAAAGTAAAAGACAGTCTTGAAGACAAGATAAATATATTTTGCTTAAAGTACAGGTACCAAACTGTTAGAATATCCTGAAATACTCATGGCTGTAAAGCTGTAAAGATAATGCCAAACATTAAAGCCAAGTAGTAAGATGAAGCATCAGTAAATAAGTGTCAAAGAAACCGGATTATAAAATTAAACAAGAATATATATTTTAATGTCTGCACAATGTTTCTTTCAGGAAACATTAGGCACTAATAAAGAATGCCTTCAGGCTTCTGTATCACTGGATATATCAGAGGGGTTTTTTACTAACAATTTGGGGAGTTTATGCCTCTGGGTGCTACTGCTATGATTTCAAAATAGAATTATCTGATGCTATGTGATTTCTTGAATCATTAGTTTTCCATTTCTTCTAACTTACTTTTCGTTTTTCTTTTATTTATACACACACATACTGATACAAGCTGCCACAAAGGAATAATGAAGAGACCCCTGGAAATAAAATATTACTCGATATTTCTTAAAAAATATTAGATACATATACACCTCATATCATCATCTAACATGATGTTCCTAATTACTATTTGCATGCCCAATTCACTTCTAATATACGTTGCAGGACGCTTCGCTGCATCCTTGCTCTGATACATGACCACCACAAGAAGGTTCTTCCCCCAGAGGGTGGTTGGGCACTGGAACAGCTCCCCAGGGAAGTGGTCACAGCACCAGCCTGGCAGAGTTAAAGAAGTGTTTGGACAATGCTCTCAGGCACAGGGTGTGACTCTTGGCGTGTCCAGGGCCAGGAGTTGGACTTGATGATCTCGATAGGTCCCTTCCTAGTCAGGATATTCTGCAATTCTAAGATTTCATCTAAAAGAAAGATCTCCAACTAAAACAGAATTGATAGACGAGAGGTAGTCAATGAGATTTAACACCCATGAACAGTACTGAAGTGCCAATAAAATTACTCTTCTGGGTAAAAAACCAATTGGTCCTTGAATACTAAGGCTGAAAGGAAGTTCTGACTTATTAAAAGATACACAGTCTACCTACAGAAATGCATTATCATTTCTTCCATATTTGTTCCAAAAAAAGGAATACATATTTTTTTTCTGAATAATCAGTCTCATGCTGGTTCTAATCTAGCAACAGATTTTACAGACAGTCTAACTTTACTCCCCAAGACCACAGAATTTATAAGAAGGCCTAAGAAGTTTGGAGAGCTATGAAGTAATTTTGATTAGGAGCAGATTTAATTTCCAGTGACTGTGTATAATAGAGTCTAAGATCGTGTGCAATTTTGCAGTCTCATAGGCAAGTTGAGACTCAATTCATGGGACAAATTTCTTTTGAAACCAGGAAAAAAATAGGGAGGCTCGGGGGAACAAATAATTTTCAAGACTGTAGAGCGGCAACCAGACAAGTACTATCAAAAAGAGATGTTGAAATGAATATATTTAATGACTTGAAACTCAGTATTCTAATAAGAGGCGAACCACTTTTAAAAGAGAATGAGATTGATTGGACCAGTACAAACATAAACCCTAACCTGAATGCAGTTAAAACTTTCCTGGCAAAAGCTTCCAACTGAGAAAGAACCAAGAAATGCAAGAGTGAGCAGTAAAAATCCCATGGACTTCAGCTACTTCACAAGGCATGAGACATGAAGTTGGAGGGGCTACTACTCAGGTGTTCTCGGTGTAAAATATATGACTGTCTTTACCCATCATCAGTGGTAACCAAGACTGGATATGCTGAGTGAAGAGTGACAACTGTAGAATGTATCAATCTGCTGTTGATTTGTTTTCCAAGCAGAGGTGGCAGCGGGAGAAAGACAAGTTTGATACTTGCTTCCCATATTTCCAGTGACCATTTATATTAACAGACCCATTAACCTGACCTCTTTACCATGACCCTTTCATTTAATTTTTAATAAAAATTATACTAGTTTAAATTGAAATACAGAGTCTCAATTCTGAAGGCAAATAACACACAAAAAAAGGAAAATTCAATATCACCCATAAAGACACTACAATTTTTTCTGCTGCCAGATTATTTTCATTGTCTGATGCCGTTTATCAAGATCCTATAAATCCAACTGTTGGATATAAAAAAAGAAGGAATACCTTAAGGCCACACACATCTCTGTTTAGACATCATTTGGGACTTCACACTTTCCTTAATTTCTAGTCTAGATCATTGTATATAAAGAGCCACCCCAGCCAACAGTCCCATTTTCACCGTGAAGTGTGTATGGGAGATATTGCAAGGCTGATAAATTGTATACATCACAGTATTGAGCACACCAGAGTAAGAGGAGAAAATTAGGGAACAATGAATCAGATAAAATTAAGGGCAGAAGGAAAAGCAGGGAGAAAGAGTCAGATTTGGTCTTTCACTTACATGTCACCATCACCTGTTCCAACAGTAGCGTGGTTGCAGAGGCAAGTGTAAGGTTCTAGGCAAATATCATTTATAGCAGGAGGTAGCACCTTTTATTAGAGTAACTAACAGAGAAAAAAAGCAATGGACAAGCTTTTGGGCAGATATGCCCTTCTTCAGGCTTGCTGCTCCTCCCAGCCCTCATGTGTTTTATTCATTTTTGTCAGATAATCAAACAAGTAAGTTTTGTGACTCAACAGACCTAAAGAAGGGCATATGTGTCCAAAGAGTTTAAACATCATTTGCTCTAATAAAAGGTATTACCTGTTGTTGCAAACCTTGCCTTGGTTCCTTTTCACATCCTGCATTAACTCTGAAAATTCCCTTAAGCAATTCAGATGCAAGGGAAGAAATACCTGCTTTTCCTCTTGTCTTTGTACTGTGAAGTCATGCAATGACCAGAATCCAAAGTACCAAAATGATCTAGGCAAAGATACTGGCAGGATACTTCCACTTTGACAAGCACCAGAAAGCATTAGACGTTTCATGGGAAACAGTCTTCTCTTCAGATTTCCAGACTGATTTACAACTCAGGGTCAAATAAGCACTCTCATCTTCATTGGCAGTAAGAACCAAAACACACAAACAGCTAAAGGTTCTTCTAACTTTAGTAAGAAAATAGAGAGGAGTACAGACTTTCATTTGTCTCCTCAGTGCCTTACACTGGCTAGTCTATGTCATAATCGTTAATGACTTGAAATCTGAATTTCGTTTGAATGAAAACATTTCAAAGCTCACAAGGCTCTGTTCCCAGTAAGTCTGGTCTCTGTATAATGAAATGCATTCCTTCTGGCCTAATGCTACAGACTTGGCAAAAGAAATGCCTTTGGTATGAGCAAAAATTCCAAACTTGAGTCTTGCAATTGCCCCTTCTAAAGGGTCATTTATTGTGCATGTTGTTTATCAGCATGTGTCTGAAATGAACGCTGCTTCAATGCAAAACAACAGGAGATCACATTATAATTGGAATGCAATCAGTAGAATTGCTTATGACTTGGTTTCCTTTCTAAAATGGCAATCTATACCACATTGGCTAGTATATTAATATTTTTTGCATTACTAAAAAGGAGAAGGGGAAAAAAAAAGCCTTTACAGTGAGCAGCTGATACAGTTTTCTATAACTGAAAGATCACATGAGCTAAACAAGACCCAAACAGCTCACCTTTAAAATACCAAACCATCTGGCTGGCTGTCCCATGATAAATCTTAATGATAAATGTCTTCGTTTTGATGTTACAAAGGAAACATAGATCTGCTCAGTTTTGGCACAGCTGAAAACACGCTGGCAACAGCAGAATAGAATTCAGATGTCCAAAATAAAGAAAAAGACATTAAAAAATATTTTTTACTGCATTTTACCAGATATACAGCTTTAGATCAGTTTGTGGATGTGCAGCTAGAAGTCCTGAGTTTTCCAAAAAAGCCTTTAGAGCATGTTTTTTTGCTGTTTGGTTATGGTTGGAATTTGAATTTTAGGATTTTTTTTAGTTTCTTTCTAAACTCTATATTTCCATCTTCATCCAGACAAAGCAGAAAGCTTGAAATAGGCATGACAGAAATTGTGATATCCTTTGGTAACTCAATTCATATTTTTTCAGTGTGTCATGGTTATTAAAGATAAATTAAAATAGACTGGAAAATCTGAAGGGTTACAGCACAGATGATAATCACAAATTCACAGAATGGGTCAAGTTTGAAGGAACTACAGTGGGGTCATCTACCCCAGCCTCCCTGCTCAAGCAGAGCCATCCCAGAGCACATGGCACAGGATTGTTTCCAGACAGTTCTTTAACATCTCCAGTGAGGGAGACTCCACAGCCTCTCTGGGCAATGTGTTCCAGTGCTTGGTCACCTGCACAAGTAAAGAAATTCTTCCTCATGTTTAGGTGGAACTTCCTGTGCATCAGTTTCTGCCCATCATGTCTTGTCCTATTGCCCAGCACCACTGAGCAGAGCCTGGATCGATCCCTTCAGATACTTGAAGACACTGATGAGGAATAAGAGGAGCTCTAATTCTATGCAGAAAAAAAAAAAAGCCATACAAAATTTACCATAACCAAGCATAAAACTTCTAACCTTACCCAAAGGTACAAAAATAAGCTTTAGTATAGAATTTGCATTACTTTTTCATGCCAATATTCCTAATATAGAAGAGGCCAAATACTGAACCTTCTACTCACACCAACTGATGGCATCTAAAAATGTTAAATGCACCTTAAAAGAACCAGAGGGAACTTTCAATCAGATTTTTTTAAAACATAAAAATTAAAAAGAATTTGGTGAAGGTTTGGTAAAAAAACTTATCTTTCAACGTTTTCACCAATGTTTATTGCATTTCTATGGATTGGGAAAGGTATTCCTGTTTCCTCTCACTGTTTAGCCAAAGATAGTGACTATATGTAATTTCTCAAATCTTTCTGTAATGTCTCAGGCATTCATGTGGTCAGCTCTGAATTCCCTCTTCTTACTTATCAAATTTTGATGGCTAAAGTCCATTTTAATGTAAAGTTTCTGTAACCAAATTTGAAGGCTTTTCTCCAGGTAATAACACTGCAGCTTTTCCCAGTACTCAGCTTCTGCCTTTACATCACTCAATTTCTTTCCATTTCCTCATTTTACATACTATAGACAACCATCCCAGAGATAATTCTGTCTCCTTTCATTAGACAGTTACATACTCTTTTTTGGCCAGTGATACACATTATTTTTACCTTTCTTCAAGATTCTGTCTGGTAGGCCCTGTTTTATTTTCTTTTTTGCTTACTCCCCATCTGTTTCTGGATATCAGTTTTATTTTTCTGATTCCATTCTACTGTTCAGCTATTCATCAGTACTGAAAGATGTGGATGATTCTTCTGTGCTCCTGCTTATATATACAGTACTTAATTATTCACAGATGCACTGCCTCCCATTCAACCTATGCTCTTCTTGTTACTTAGAGACAAAGTAAGTATCTCTTATTTAACTCTTCTATTTGTGCAAAGGCAATTTTCCTGGACATCTGACCATTTTCATTAGAATATATTGAACTCCTAACAGGCTACAGCTACTCTTCAAATAAGTTACTCCAGTTATTACAACATTTGGATCTCCATTTACAGATAGTAAAGCAAGTGTTACATATGTCCAGTCTCCAACTCATATGCTTTTATTTTCCTGTCCTATCATATTGTAAACTTGTAATTTTCCTGTTTCCCCTCGCATACATCAGTGGGTATCATGACACAAACATGCACTTTCTAGGGTGCTCTCTGTGAATCTATTTGCACCATTCACTTTTTCCTAAAATTTCAGCTTGCATTGCTTTCAATATTATTTTTAGCCTGTTTAGTACTCCTATGTCCTCAAAAATAATGTTACCCATAATCAACAAAATAGCATTAGAGGCTCCTAGAATCACTCAAATATTGCATTAAGGATTAGGATGCCAAGTGATAAAAGATAGAATTAACATAGGGTTTGGCAGAGACAAAGAGAAAAGCAGAGCTACAAGACTGGACTAAACAAATGCCATCAAGACAAAAGGTTTTGGGGCAAATCTAGAGGGTTGATAACTAAAAAGTGTAGTTTGCTCTACTTTAGCATTCAGAAATATTGAAATAGGCATATGGACAAGAGCGCAGAAGATTTAGGCAGCATCTGGGATTTCACAAGATGATCCACTCATGTTCCCATCATTTATTTCTACTTTTCCTTTGGATCCAAGTTAAGAATTCAATATGCACTTCACATTCAGTTCTTGTTCATCCAAATGATATCCAAGCATTCTAGCAGGAAGCACATAATATCACAATTTGACTGAAGTTATCTCACTACTAGCTTTGTGTGTACTGTTGTTTTGGGAATTGCATCCAGCAGAAGGTAGTAGAGAACTGAATCACATCTCTTTTATTCCTCAGTTTGAATTTCATGGTGTATGCCACGTGGGTAAAATACCTAACATCCCCCAGTAAACTACAGTGGGATAACTCCTTAGGGAGATGGTGTCATTACCCTGTTTCAGTGATTACAGCATGCCCGTGAAAGCTGTAATCTTAATGGCAAGACACGCTTTCCTCAGCAATTACTAGAGTATATACAGGAGATCAATGTTTATATTGATGCTCTTTTATAAAATTTACATTTTTATCTTATTGTAAAGACTTGGGCTATTTCATTTGCTTCAGAACCCAGTCTAACTTTTAGTATCCACACTACGTGTTGCTGTTTAATCCCAGCCAGAAACGAAGTATCACACAGCCACTCCCTTCCTCCCCTTTGTGCAGTGGGGAGGAGAATCTGGGAAAAATAAAGGTAAAACTCATGGGTTGAGATAACAGTTAAGAAATTGAAATAAAGTCAGATATAATAATAATAATAGTAACGAAAAGAAGAGGGAAGAGAGGAATAAAACCTCTGGACCAATAACCAGCCAGCTCCCCAGCAGTGGTTAGCCCCTCCCTGCAAACTTTTTCCCTGTTTCCATACTGAGCAGGACATTTCATAGTATGGCATAACCCTTTTGCCGGGTCAGCTGTCCTGGCTGTGCTCTCTCCCAGCTTCTTCTGCACCTCCTCACTGGCAGAGCAGGGGAAACCGAAAACTCCTTGACTTAGGGTCAGCACCACAGAGCAACAACTAAAACATGAGTGTGGTATCAACATTGTTCTTATACTAAAACCAAAACACAGCACTGAACCAGCTGCCAGGAATAAAATTAACTCTACTCCAGCCAAAACCAGGACACTATGTTAGACTTCCATGTAGACTTCTGAATATTTTATATTTTATGAAATGCTCAATACATTGCATCTTTTATAGGCATCATTACTTGCAAGTGGTAAAAATTATTAGTGAAATATAGCACTATATTTTTTTTCCTCATATTTGCAGCTAACAAGTTACATTTACTGAAGTATCTATTGTAAGCCTTTTACTAATATTTGGTCACTTTGTCTTCCATCAACCCCTCTAGCAGCTCTCTAAGAATCCTGAGGAATGAATGACAGAATGAACTGCACAGCAGAACTATGTTAATAGTTTAGACCACAAACACCCATGAGATTAATAAATCCATATGGGGGGGGGGGGGGGGGGAAAGGCCAGCAAAAAAAAAAAAAACCCCCTAAAGAAACAATCAAAAAACCCCCCACAACCAAATAGCTCAGCATTTGTAGCTGAAGATTAATTTTCACTTTTTGTTTCACCAAGACCTCGAAGTTCTTCACCAAAGTTTTTTTTGTGGATTAGAACTCAGCACAGTAGCTGGAGGACCAAGTGCCTTTTCAGTACAAAACATGCCAAGAGAATAACTAACTTCTTAAGTGTTCTAAACCTAAACTTATTTATGTTTACTTAAAATCCACTATGAATACAATTTCCCCTCATAATGTACTGACCATTGTAATAAATAGATAGCCAACTATTTATTATGCTACTATATGAAAGACACATTTGAAATTATCCTTATCTTAATACTCTTACCCTTAAGAAAATAAAAGCCAAAGCAAATTACTGTAAACATTTGTACTGTAACTGAGAAATAACTTTAATCTTTCCCCTACACCAAAAACATAAAGCCAAGTGAAACACCAAATGGTGGCTAAAAGATTTTTTTTTTTTTTTAATGTAATAATAGTGTAAAAATACCAGAAAAAAGTCAAGAACTTCTTTTGTTTCAAATAACGCCTTGGTATGATAAATTTCTTGCATACTCAGGGTATTTTCAAGATTGAGAAAGATCCCTTCAAATGTTTGGATTATAATTTTAGAATTTTTGCAAAAAGTCTTTAGCAAGAGAACAGCTCAAAGTTTTATATAATTTTTAAAATTTTTTATTCCAAATTCAATTTTTACCATTTATTGATTTGTTTGCTTTAAATCTTCATTATTTGCATTCTTAATGCTACTGACCTTGATATTACTGCATTTAATGTCCTAAGCACTACTATAATTAAAACTTAAATGGTTTTGAAAATTTCAAACACTACATTAGAATTTTCATTTTTAAAATGGCAAATGAGGACAATAAACAGCTTTCATTCTGTTCCTAAATCAAGAGTAAGTACCCAGCTTTTCTGTGGAGCTGTTAGCCCTTGCTTCATGAAGTTCTGTGGAGCGAGCAGACCTACAGCACATTCACAGTATGGTAAGTTGATCTGGACGTGAGCAGCAGGTCCAGACTTTAAGTGTTAACATTATAGCACATTTACACAGCTAAGTCTTTGCCTATTCATGAAGGACTCATGGGAAAAAGACCAGCCAGGAACAGGCTGTCACTGCCAGAACAATCCAGGGCTGCAGCATACTCAATGCCAGCACTGGAGGGGCTCCTGAGGAAGGGAGCAGCCAGAGACAGAGCAGACAATGGACAAATTGGTCTAGCAGGCCACATAAAGCTGGAGGCATCATTTGGGTACCCCTGCTGGAAACCATAAAAGTCTGTAAGCTTCATGAAATAAGCACTATTACATTCACAGTGGAATGTATCACAGTATTGTTACCCTAGATGTTGCTATATCAGGTCAAGCAGGGAAGGGTGTATTATTTCTTTGACAAGTTATATACAGATCAAGAACATAAACAACTAGTAATAAACATCAACCTTAACCACACTTTTCCCATTCATTTCTCCAAAGTATGAGTGCTGGAAGGAGCACAGCCTGCCCCTAGAGGTATCTCTGTTCTGCTGCCTGCAGATGTTGACACAAAGTTCCTCCTCACTTTCCAGTGGTGATGGTTGCAGTAGGTCTTGAAACTACAAACACCTCATCTGTCCATTCTTTCTTGGAAAAGTAAAAGTGCTAGTCATAGCTCCTGCTTAGCTGGGTGATAGAAGGTGATAATGCTTTCTGGAATGTCACACTTAATATCTACTTTGGGCGTGACAATCAGTAAATTCCAAGGAGATTAACATTGCAGAATGGACTAAAAGAAAACTTTGCTATGGCAAGATGGAAGCCCTAGCATAAAATTAATAAAACTGTATAGGACCATTTTTTTTTAAATTATCAATTTTTGCTCCAATCCATGCTTCCTATCAGCAAGCTTCTAGTAAGATTTCACACCGATGAAATTTCTACCAAATAATGTAGTGTTTTCTGAAAACTGCAAGGCAAGCAGGAAGCCTGGTAATGCAGCATGTAGATTCATCACGATACTTAGTACTAGTTATAACACTAAATACATATTCAATCACTATGCAAAAGCTTCCAGTCAGGAATAGAGAGATGTGGCAGAAACGGAAGGAAAAAGACTCTCTCTAATGAAAGATTGCTGACATTCTGCCACTAATTAGTAATGTGAAAACATTCCACAGGAATTCAGAGTAAAAATATAGAGCCCTTTTGTATTTTTTTAAATATACTGGATTAAAATTTAATGCCTAAAAGAAAAGTTCTTCCTGAACAGAAATCAGATCTCTCTAAATTTTAGTTTCTTCCTTGCAGATTAATAACTCAGTTTAGTATTTCCTGCACTTATTGATGGAAACTCATGTTAGAAATATTGGCAGCACAAAGCCAAGATTTCCTATAATGTCCCAAATTAGTTGGCTACCGCAGGTTTATGGATTATTAATGCATCTCCTGTTGGCATTCTGCCTTACACCATTTTTCATTGAAATATTAAACCAAATTCAATCTTTTCTAGATTTTTAGTAACATAAAGCTTGCAAACAGCATTAACCCCTGTTCCAAGAGTCTCTCATTCAATAAGTCTTCTAGGCATATGCTTAAAATCAGCCATATTCAGCAAAAGACAAAAGCACATAATGGAATCTAGGTGACAGTTCAGATGTTTTGCTGAATTAGGGTAAGTAATGTAATTGTTCCTATTAAATAAAAAACGCGTCACAATAAGAGGGATCAGCTTTTAAATAATGATGTTTACATTAGTAAACTGAATTCATATCTTTTCAATTGAAACAAATAATTTACATAATTAAGCATAAACATTCATAACTCTGTTTTTGTAATTACGAAATAAAGCTTTTCTTATCATTTAGACAAGCTGTAGGATTGACTATTAAGATACGAGGTGGAAACTTCACCTAATAGAATCTCACTGCTAAAATAATTTAAATTCACAATTTTTTTTTCTTAAGTGCTTCATGAAAAAGGACAACTACATACAACAAAAGTAGGCATCCATGTTTTGTTTAACCAGAGTGCCTGGTGAGATTAAATACGACAATAGAGTTAACACACAGCATATATGTACACCAACAGATTTTCGGCTCTCATTCCTCATGGAAAGCTCAGTATAGTACCAATAGTTATTCTTATGAAATAATTATTACTGTATTATTTAAAATTAAAAACTGAAATATGAATATAATTTATAAATGATAGCATTTTACCTCTTTCATATTCAAAAATCTGAAGATACTAGCAAACAGTTTAGAGAGGTTAAATTGTTATCCTAACAATCTCTCCCTGATGAAACAAAAAGGCAGCAACATTCCTTCCAGATGTGCAGTAAGAAGAGAGAGTCACTCTGTTCCCAGAGGATGCAAGAACTCAGAATTTCAAAGGCTGATGCCAGAAAGTCTTGCCAGATATACTTCACAAAAACTGTTTGATGAATTATTATGGTGAGCATCAACTTTTCAGATAAATGACTGAAAATAAACTAGTTTAAATCTCAGTGGAGAGTATAAATTTCCTTTTTGCTTTGGGAACTTGAAGTATGGAGAAAGCTGTTGACCATTCCACCTCTCACTGAACTAACAACATTTTGCTAAAAATGTGTTGCTTTCCAAATTTCCTTTACTTGTAGCTCAGTAAATTTAGTCAGAGAGGAAAGATATCCAAAAAAATTCTTACACAAAAGTATGACAACCAACTGATTTGCAAACTGCCTGAATCTGTTCAATCTGTAAGAGGGAAATCACTGATCTGCAATGTGAAACACATAACTAAGAATTTCTACAAAACTTTATGAAAAGAAAGGAAGCTGCAAAACTTGGTTCCAGTGTTGATTATCACATATAGACATTATAAAGAAATCTGATTACAGTACGGGCTGTGAATAAACACTGATACGTATAAATGTTATTTAAAAATCAGAGTAGCAGTACTTATCTGAAAAAAATCTTCTCAGATGAAACAGAAGCAATGAGTAAGAAGCTTTTAAATTCTCAACCATGAAAGCTCATCTTACACTTTCTCCTACATTTGCAGGTATAGGAAATGCTACCCTCCCCCCTAGCTCTAGAATCTCCATGCAATACTATGTCTGTAAAGGAAGAAAGATATGAAGTATTTTTCTTTTTGACTGATGAGGACAAACTAGGAGAGAACTTTCAAGATTGTTAGAAGAATTGGCCAGCAATCACACAGCTTCATTTTGCATGTCTACAGTGATCAAAAAGGATTTCTCAACGAACAGAACTGACATAATTACAGCTTCAGAACAGACTTCAGAATAGCATTATCAGCCATGAAAGAGCCAGAAGCAATAGGAAAAAAAGTATGATCAAGAATAATCTAAACATAAAGTACTTCTTCCAAATAGTGCAGACTTTTTATGTTTCTGCCTTCATCTTCCTTCTCTTGTCCCCTTCATGCTCCTAAATATTTCTGGGATTATTCGAATTGCCTAAACAAAATTCATGCATAAGAAACTCTTTTGCCTAAATACATGAGGGCTTATTACCACATTTCTTTACTGGCACAAAATCTGAGAAAAGCCTCAAGGTGCAAATGATCTGCAGTCTATTTAACATCATGGTTATTTATTTTTATGGGCACTCATTATTACTCTTTACCCTAAATTATAGGTACATTCCTGGCTCCATTTCCCACTATTCCATAATCTTTATAATAATATGGGTTTTCAGATTTCCAAATCCTCCTCAATACCTCATCAATCAAAAATGCATGCAACATCCACTATTTGTTATACTGGGCAGAGAGAGCAAACCATGGAACCGCAGCTTGGAGCCCAGATAAAGACTTTACTCATATCCCAGGACTGGGATTCATGCCACAGCTTTGGTAGCATTTACTAAGAAAACCTGTTTTGCAATATCTCAAACAGAGTCTTTGCATACAAACTGATATGCACTGAATTAGTGTTTAAATACCACAGTTCCTATTCTATTATGGATTATGTGCTGAACTAGTTCTGTCAAGTTTAGAACAGTATGCCATAATTTTGACTAAATCTAAGCCCATGCATCTTTTTCCATGGAAACAGTATTACAAGCATGCTCATTTCTCCTGTCACAGAAAATTTTCATGAATATTTTGATAAACAGCTGTTATGCTATAGTAGTTTACAGCCACAGTAGCATCAGTTTCAGCAAAGAAATGACAGCACCAGAAGTGATCACATAACACTTAATTTTGTGGACAACTCAGAAAACTGTAGTTTAGATAATTTCAATTTTTGGGCTTACGGGACAGGAAAAAAACTTGTGCCTTGATGAAAAAGCCCTTGGCTTATTAATGATGTGCCCATTAAAGCTGAGTTGGGCTGCTGTCACTGTCTTTACAACACCTTTAGAAAGGAGTGAGTTTGAACAGGCAAAATGATAAGGGATTGCTCCTTTCCTGAAACTGTGTTTTGTAATTGCTAAAAGGAAAAACTGTTACAAAAAAGTGACCAGTTAGTAAAAGTCAAGTCTTTTTACTGACACTGTACCGTATATGCAAATTAAAACCATTTATTAAAATGCAAATTTTACATCACCAAAACAGTCCCCCAACAATCCACTACAGATGAGATTCTCCTAGAAAGATCTGTAGGATTTAGAAGAAACTAACCTCTATAGACTACTTTGAAAATTGCAATTTATCTGCATTGAAGGCTCCTTGACGTGCTCAGGAAGTTAATGACATCCAGTACTCAGCACTGTTAATTCTCACCTGCCACTCTACATTCCCCCTCACCTGTTTCTTTTGTTTATTGTGTAGTTCGTGAGATTTATTCATCAAGATTTTTATTGAACTGTGTAGGCTTCAATGACCACACAGTGTTTCTGGCCAAGCTTAACTATGCTCTTTTTATGGGAAGACGTAAAAATTATACAAATATATTGATAGATTGCAAAACTAGAAGATAAGTGACAAGGGCAAGTCAGAATGATCCAGACAGGAGAACTAATCCCTGACACCATGGAAACAAACTTTGTGGATAGTGGTGATAAATTACATATCATTAAAATTATCTAGGAAGCATGTAGGCCTCTGACATGAGGACTTTTACTGCAAGGGGTGTTCTAGTTACTAAATAAGCAGTCGAAGAAATGAGATACTTAAAACCACACAGTGCCATGGACATTTTGGCTAAACCACTGTACACAGTGCTTTCTGCCTCACCTTCTCAGATATGAAGGTAAGGAAAACAATAATTTTTTTTCTACCTTTTTTTCACTGCCTATCTTGTCCACTAAGTAAGTAAATGCATTGGGTCATGAATTAACTTCTTGCTACACATACGCTTGACAAAGGGCCCATAAAAGACTTCAGCATTCTCAACTAAGATGACAATACCACTGTAAGAGAAAAATGCTCCCATTTATACATTCATAAGGAGAAATCATAACATCCTCAGGGACAGTAAAGGACACATAGACTACTATATCCTGAACTTTTCTACAGATCAGCATACATTTCATTAAAATTCTTCTTGTGTTTCAGTAAGAAACACTGACTTTTCAGTAGAAATGCCATTTACATCAACAGATTAAAAAAATAAATAAAATGAAACTCGGTAAGGCCTGAAATAATCCTGCTGTAAAAGCAGCATAAATTTGGTTTTTTTCTCACCTCTTAGAACCATCTTTCTGCTGTTAAACAGAGGGGAAAAAAGGGGTGAAGGGGGAGGACTCAAGATGACAAAAGAGAAGGCAAGTTTCTCATGAACTTCATTAAGTAACCCTTTGCCTATTATGTTCACCTGAGTCAAGGATGCCTACAGCTTGCTATTACCACAAACATTCAGATAGATTCTAAGCCACGGCGGGTTGAAGTCAAGAAAAGGAAACACATCCCATGAGCTGAATTACTAAATCTTTCTCTAAACAAATACAAACACTGGAGACGGCAGGTGTCAGACCCTCTGTTAATTGCGCCCCAAGGCCCTAAAGCTCCCTGCCTTATGACATTAGATCAAGCTCTCTTCCTTCCCTGCTTTCAAAATTCCCATTCTTTCAAGTTTATTCACTTGCTTAGCCAAGCTCCGCAGACTTGTGTGTCTCTAAGTACCCACAGATAATCTACATAAAAGATACTTCATAAATGCAGATTGCTTTGTTAATCAGAATCTCCTCACTCCCTCCGGTTTGTTACTCAAAGGAGCTCTTCAAGCCTTTTCTGGAGTTCTTAAATTTTGTTTGGTTTTTTGTTACATATTAAGCATCACAGCAACAACATATTAAAAAATTAAATTAAAAATCTTAATTCAACCGTGCAACAAATCAGTTAGAGGAGGTTTTATAATGGCTCAAAAGCACACACCAACTCATTAAGTGCAACCCTAGTATTTCCTGGGTTTTTCAAACAACCTGTGTGATTTGCCTTAAAATTCCTCTGGCTTTTCATACTCACATGTAATTTCTTTCATGCTGATAAGACAGAACAGTCAATTCTGCTTGTCGAAGCTTCTCACGGAGTATTAGAGTTACATGAGGGAAAAGGTAAAAGTACAAGTTGACTAATGAAATCTGTGAGAATGTGCTTTTTTTGTCTAAATATTGGAGTGATTGTCAAGGAGACAGAAGCTCTGACCGTAATTCACCGTCAAATTATGATTGTCATTGTTCACAGACTAAAAGAAATCTGACAGCCATCCTAAGATTTAAGATTCTTAAGTATCTTTTCAATGACATATTTCAGTGCATGTGATTACTGAAATTACAACATGATCTATTTCACACTGCCCCCCTTCCCCTTCTAATTTAAACGTGTTATCTATCAAGCTCTCATTAGAGAGGTTAAATCTTATCAAGCTATTCTTAAGCAACTCCAAGTCTATTTTCAAATCAAGAATCACAAAAATAGTAGTACTGATGATGATCAATCAAAACATTTAAACTACTTCAAAAGAGCAGCAGAAAGTTTGCATATGTCTTGGATAGAATTCACCCATATGCTTCTGTTCATTCAGTTGCCATGTAGAGCTTGGCAAATGAGATCAAAATACACAAAACCAGTATTTGTATAAAGGCACTGTAGTATCTATAACTTGGCACTACAGGTAAAGTTCATACTTATGAGGAAGTAATTTTCTAAGTCACTCTCCTGTTACTCTCAACAACCTTTCAAGCTGCTTGGGGCTATAGTTTAGGACATGGTACCAAACCGACATATTGTCTAACTGTGATGCTCAAAAAAAAAAAAATCTGTGCCCAGTTGAGGTGTTTTGCCTATAGGAAAGTGAATTTTAGATCCTTCCACACTGACCTAAATTTGCTCCCAAGATGCCTGAACTTAATAATAAGGAGTATGGCTGTAGTTCAGTGAGTAGGTGAAGGTGCTTTCCTCAGCTCAGAGACAATGGCTGACTAATACAGAGAGTATATTAAATGTGTGCATACACACAACCTCACATTCTCCAAGATTTTAAATTAATAATACAGAAACACTGCTTAGCAATTGATTCAGAATGAATTTATGAGAAGTATCAAAACAGCAATAACTCACCACATATGACATCATAACCTCTACATGGATATGTATCTTGTTTCCCTCTCCCTCAACATTTCATTACCCTGCAAGTGAAGACTTGGCTGAAAATCTGAAAAGCCTCATCATATATCCAGCCACATGTGCACGGCTAAAACACCTGCAGGCAGTTGTTTTAAAGCACAGAGATGTCTAGCATGTGTATGGATTTCCTCCCCATAATCTGTGCAGGTTTAACTACAGCCATGGGGAGAAACTACCTAGAGATTTCCCCCCTTGTACCAACATATTTGCTTCCAACACAGTATTTCTAACCTACAGATCAGAGAAACTCTTCTTTAGACTGATTGAAAAATCTTTTCTATTAAGCTTATGAGATTTGGGAATGGCTTTTCATATCACTCTTTGCTCTATCACCATACTTAAAAGATACTTCCAACGAAAGTAGGTTGAGCTTCACAGATCAGAACTTGCTCTTGCACCTTTATTTATTTAAAAGCATTTTCTGAAGAAGGTCCCATTAACATTCAGTGTTATCAGAATAATTCTGAAACAACTCATATTACATAAGCTACAATAGTTATATAGGTTTTAAAACTGGGTTCCCTACTGCCAAGACCTGATTTTAGGAATCAGATGCTCTTTGCCTTCCCAAATTCTCTAAATGGGATTGAAGCGATGTACAACTTTTTAACCTACCTTAGAAACTGCCATCTTCTAAAATTGCTGCAGAATAGCTCTACGTTTGGTCTCTCACATACATAAGAACAAATCCTGAACAGCCCACAGAACTTCAGAGCAGCAGTATCAATGCCTTCCCTTTCCTGCCTGTGCTAGTGAAAAACAGAATGACAGAGTAAGACTCAACTTTGTGGTGAAACACTGTAGCTCCTTTAGGTGGTATGTTTACCAAAAAAAAAAAAAAAATTATTTTAGACCCTAAATATTCATCTGTCAGGAAATTCCTCTCTCCATTCAGGATGGATGATTTGAGGTTACAAGGGCATTCCTGCTTCTGAAAGAAACATTCCTTTTCTTCCACACATCTTCCACTCTGTGCATTCCCAGGTACCATATAAACCGCAGCAAGCTGGCATCTATTCTCACTGACAAAGTCACTTCTAGAACTCTTTGAAATTTTCTTTTTACTCTATAAACCATACCACCATTTTGCATTTTTTCTTTATTTATTTGCTAAACTGCAGTCTGTGTTTTAGCTTCTTGTGGGAACAACTTCTGCCTGAATTCCTGAATTATGGTTCCTACATCTCCGAAATGAATGCCATCTCCAAATCTTGCAAACCATTTTAACTAGTTCATTTCATACAGAAATTTCATCTAAAGGGCTATCTTCCCTAAATTAGCAGGGAGCAGGAAAAAAAAACCCCAAACAAACTTTTATTAAGGGTTGTCAGAATAAAAGAATTAACAGACGTTAACAATATGTCAAACTCACTCTCCTTTGTGGCATCTCCTGATATTCTTCCTGATAATTCTTCTCATAATAGTCTCATGATGTTCTATTTTGCCTCATTCTCTTTTGAATAAAGCCATTATACTCTTTTTTAAACAAACAGATTTTTCAACACAAAAAAATTAATTTAGCTGACAGCTCCTCTTTCACTTTATTACTAAACTCACCTTGGGAAAGGAATTATGTTTTAACAGTGGAAGAAAAGTGAATAGGAGACAACAGCAAAGGGACTCCTTCAGCTATCCTCTACATTCTACTGCCATTGTTATCTAGCATCAGATTACAGGGCAGAGGTAAACTTTACATCCACAATTATCAGATGAGGGGATATCTACATATTTCCTTTTTACCTTACTGTAATTTCACCTGGTATTTCTTTTTCTTGACATATCACATACTTTACATCAGTGATGGCTGGCATTTGACAGCACCAAATTGCTTCTGAATGATGTAATAGCTTATATTTAATCTATTTATTCTAAGTTGCTCTCTTTTTTTCCTCTCATGAAATTTATCATTCAATACCTTTAAGACAGACACGACCTGCCAAATTAATTAATTATGTGGATTTGGGAGGGGCAGTAGGGTACATTTGGTTTGGTGAGTCTGGACGGGCTGTTTGCCAACCTCTTGGCTTTAAGACAGATTCCAGTTCTTCCACTGGGGCACAAGGGATTATTGCTGTTGAGCCCACTCCTTTTATTTCACAGAAACAAAATTTGCTGCTAATACTGGCTGCTCCCACTCACAGTTCAGCAAAAAAAACCATCCAGAAGTTGCCTCACTCCTGTGAGGAAAAGGTAGAGCTGGGGTAGATGTAGTTTTTCTGAGCACCACTGACTAAAGCTACTACAGTCACTGCTCCTGCAGTGGTCGGTGCACAGGAAGCCAAGTTACTGTGGGGAAATCCAGCACGTCGGTGTGGTAGCCCTGCAGTTTTGGTACACACATATTCTAACTCCTCTCAGGTAAGACATGAACACCAATTTAGTTCTCTACTAACTGTGAGAACCCATGTCTAGTAACAGAAATGGTTTTGAAAGAGGCAACTTGGGCCATGTGCTCTTTCCATGTCTCTCTACGTGGTCCAACATTGAGCAAAAGTAAAAAAAGCAATCAGACTACAGTCTTGTTTGGTCTTTAAGTAGACATCAGAAGGTTGCTTGTATCCCACTCTGTAAGCATTCCTGTGAAAGGACTCCTATTCACCAGCCTTACATTTTTGCAGCCTACTGTGCTAAATATCATCGTTGCAATTGGAGGCGTTCTAACAGAACTGCAACACAAATCTGTTTCACTTGAGAAGCAAAGCCTACAGTTCCTTAGGTTTTATAACACAGTGCTTAGTACAAATTTGCTGAATTTTTCCAATGCTTCACTATGTGATTTTAGGAGCCTATTTTCTCCAGTGGCACACAAGTACTAAAATTGCACTACATTGCATTTTGCTCTCAGTGGGTGGGAAAGTGCATACTCAAAGGGTTATTTTCCATTCTTTATTTCAGTTTTATGCAGCCACAGGTGGGGGGTCTTTCAGGTGGCTGCCTAGGTTTACTAAGCACTTCAGAGTCATAGACAAAAAGAGTCTTACAAAACATATCAGTGTTGTCCATCACACAGTAAAAGAAATTAATTTTGTGTAAATAGAAACAACTTTCAAAATATCTCAGACTGTAAAAGGTAACACAATGAATATCTACAAAAAAGGGATCATCCATCCTCTGTTTAGAAAGGGACATAAAACAATTGTGCTTGTTTATACTTATTATTTACCTCTCTGTCTCCTCCCTTTCTTCTCCCCAGGTGTGATCTCTCTGCTTAAGGGCATACAAAGTTAGCGAAGGATGTCATGGGGCTTCCTATCATTTACTTTTCTTACAATGAGGTTATTAACAGACCACAAAAATATCACAAAACAGGAAAAAAGGGAAGTCATCAACCTACTTATCATTTTCTTTCAGAGCTCTGCAAGGAACTTTGATCAGTAAATATATCATTAGTCCATGAATACAGATATTCATATCCAGTAAAAAGTTGACAGCTTTTTCTTCTTGCATAAGATCATGCAATGAAATCCTACTAAGTTACCCCTTTCTTTCCTGAAGTCAAATTTAAAAAAGGACCCTTCACCCACTTCTAGCAGAGCACACACTCTGAACAATGAAATACAAAATACATTACATCTTTTTGGTTGTTAATAGTTTGAAAGACATGTAGATGTTACAGCAAGATGTGCATGCTATAAAGAACAAACACACAAGGGGATAAAATAGTTTCACTGCTGTTATGCAGATGGCTGCCCTTCTGACTGTGCAGGAAATTTCTTCCCTCCCCCAGTCTTTAAAGCAGGCTTCTACATGTGTTGACTATGTGGGAATTAGTGTTTTTTTGGATGACACCCACATCCTCTTCATTCAGGTCAGTAACACCAACTACAGGGCAGTGGCCAAAGCCACAGGAGTATTCCATCCATCCTATCCTGCTAAATAGTCTAAATTCTCAGAGAAACACAGCTCAAAATGGAATGGCCAAATTATTTTAATCACGAGATAGATGAAGACTAGTGAACAATATTCAGATGCAGTACTACTTTCTGTGTGCATGTCATTTTCTCAAGAGAGGGCTCAGCTATTTAAAAACTGAGATGCACAAACTCAAAAATAAGATTCTATGTCTCATATGTTCAAAGGCCTATCTGTGCATCTGAAATAGACAGCAGCCCCATAGACAAATTAATTTTCATAAATAATGATCCTGATCTGTAAAATATTTTGTGACCATACAGCAATATCTCAGATGACATCAAGCAGTTTTATCTGCAAAAGCAAGAGTTTCTTGAAATTTTCCTCAAAATATACATTAAATGTAGCAATGAAAATTTACATTTTCATTACAGATTCTAATTTTAATGAGAAAACACCATCTTTCACATTTTCAACATTTGCTACACAGACCCTTAGCATGCAGCAGATATTTACTGCCTCTGGAATTAAAACATGCTCATGTGAAAAAATATTCAAATGGAACATGCACCATAAAGATTTTTTTCTTTTTTTTTTTTTTTTTTTTTTTCCTTTAACCAATAATATAAAGTTTTATCCTGTGTTCTACAGAACAGTACAAGCTGTATGGAATATATCAACACGTGTCTATATGTTATTAAAAACAGTAAATTCCCGTTTAAACAAGGGCTACAATCTGTACACTAAACACTCATTAATGGTTATGAATCAAAAAAAAAGCGGGGGGGACTTGCAGCAGGTGTGCATATCTATGAATTTCAATACATTGTAAAACTGTCTGTAGCCAACAGCTTCATCATTTGGCCTTTCTGAGCCTGGAGACAGGCAATTTTTCACGATTTTACTATTTCTGGCCAAACAAAAAGTTTTTAATTAAATATACCACATGATTCCAGATGTTTGTTTATTTGTTCCAATGAGGCCATAAAAATGCCTGAATGATAAAATTGAAGGACTCCTGCAAAAACAGGCTAGACTAGAGTGCTAACTAAACAGGGGGATCTCTCAGGAGACTGGATTTGCACAGCAGTGGTGTGCTTTGAACCCAATTTCTCTGGAAGAGCTGTAATATCAGCCATGGCTGATGACTGGCCTTTATTGTAAAAGATTATTAGGCCAAGTGGCAAATTTACTAGACTGTTTTTTTTTTTTTGATTAATTGCCAGTTGTAGAGACACTGCATCATTAGTTCTCCTGCATATCCAAAGAAGATTTTAGGTAGGCTCATGGGTTTGGATCCCAAGTTTCCACTTATAGAAGCCAGTGTTTTCTATATATTTCTGCCACTTCATAGTCATCCTGCTTGAGCATTCTTATGGTTTCTTCTTACCAGCCTGACAAAATGAGCTATGTTGTGAAATATCAGACACTCTCTAGTCTACCAAAAATATGAAGTTACGGTTTTTTTCCTCATTAATCATATTCCCTCTGATGTGACACTTGTATGGGTGACTAGGGCCTAGACTGCTAGTTTGGGCAAATATGGAAAAAGTTAAAATAAAAAACCTCAGAATGACAAAAATATGGAAAATGGTCAGGTCTTCAACAGTCAGATGGGGGAATGTGCACTGTGGAAAAATGAAAGTCTCTATAATATTTGGAAAAAAAATACTTACAATTATGAGAGGCTGCCTGAGTCTTAGACTACTAAATCCCATTAGATGCAGAATGGGAATTTTGTGCCCAACATCTGAGATATTTAATAATATTTTAATCTAGATTTGATTAACCACTTAATTACTCTCTTTTTGTCTTTTAAAATTTTCTTGCAGAGAAGCACACATATTTTATTCCCACAGAGACACAGCACACCAGGAAGTGATCCTCTTAGAACTTACTTCTGGTCAGCTCGATCACATCCCTTGGGTTCAGTTTCAAACCACAGAACACAGAGAAGGCTCACAAATTAAAATATGCTGTCATTTAAAACCAAATCTTAACTTTGCTGGCCATCAAGAAGGACTTCACGCAAAACTGCAAATCACTTTATATATCATCTCCACCTCATTTAGCTGAACCTACTTTCACATGACTAGTTGCTCCCATCACTGCAATATACAAAAAGATAACAATACATTTTTATGTTGAAGTTTTAATAATCTACAGTATCCTGATTCAAATCCAACATTCCTTGTATACACAGACAAAAAATTGTTGACCCTGTTAGTGACAAGAATATGAATCCAATGACCCAGAAAATTTATTTCTTGAACCATATTAGTCAAGGTCACACTCAAATGCAGCTACAATTTATTCCACATTTGGGAAAGTCATTGTGCTTTACAGAGAAAAATGCAGATGCTGGCAGAAATTATCACTATTGAGCAAGTGAGGTAAATAGGTCCACAAACAGCACAGCCATTGGTGGCAGTTCTATTCCAGTAAACAGATAAAATTCACCTGTTCTTTCGTGACTGCCCAGCAATAAACCACTTTGCAGCTGAGAGCCGAGTGGATCACGTGTGTGGGTATTGGACCTCTCAGTTCCTTTGAAAGGCAAAATTTTTGGTTGTGTATCAGTTCACACAACCGGAAGAGATGTCTAATGCATTTGCAGACTTGGCAAATACTAATAGAGGTGAGCTTCTGTTACCAGCTAGAAGCATTTCACTGGAGTACACTTCCCTAAGGAAGTATGCCTTCTAGCATTTCTCCCCACCGACTTTGTTCCCCTCATTCCTTCTACCTATTCTTCTCCCCACAAAGCAAACATATCAGAAATACTGAGAAACCAGTAAACTGGAATCCTCCTTGGAAGGGAAAAATCATGGTCAGAACTACGAAATCAGGTGCACCCCTGAATACATAGGCATGAGTGGGTAGCATTCACCTCATCTCCTGGTGTAAGGTTTGGCGAGTCTACGGGCATCAGTAGGAGCCATCCAGCACAGAAATGAGAGAAGCCTGCTCTGTCTTTCTTCCAGCTGCACCAGGAACATCTCGCATCAGAATTCTTTAAGTTTCTGACATTACCTTCTCACATATCTGGACTACAAAACCCCAATTTGCCGCTGATGGATTTTTTTTCTTTCTTTCATATCCCCTTAACTAAAGGGAACTAGGACTGCAAAACAAAATCTTTTCTTAAACAAGTCTTCTCTCACACTGATAACTCATGTTCACCATCACTTTGTTTTCCATGCTTCTCCCATGTGTCTTGAGCTTCCATTAACGTCTATTTTCCAAACTAAAAAACAAGGAACTAGTACCCAGTTTCTCACTTCATACAGGCAAGTCACATGGGGGTTTTTTTAAGCTTTTTTTTTTTTTTTTTCCCTTAACAGACCCCTTATTTTAGCATTCTCCCAGAGTGTCAAAAGAAGAGGATTTCCACCCACTCCCCTTGAGGCTAAGTCATGACCACATCACATCTCACTGTTGGGCACTTATACTTCCTGGCACTAATAGGAAATGTGACACCTTATTTTTGAGTGTTCCTTCCCTGGAAAATATGATCTTATCTGCCCCATGCTATTGAGAACTTTTTTGTTTGTTTATTTTAAGGTTATTCATCTCACGATGAAAAGATCCTGGCCTAACAAGTCTTCAATCTAGGACACACCATAACATAATGCAGGTTAAAAATGATGGTATTTTCAAAGGACACTTCATGTAAAACAACAAAGAAAATATCTCACTATCACAGCATCTTTGCCTGATACAGAACTTTCATATATTGCATCTGCTCACAATTTTCTTATTCATCCTATTCTTAGTTATTGGATAAGTTAAAGCAAATACATCTTATATACATATATGGACACACTTTGTTAAATGAATGATAAAGTACTAAGCATAGGTTTTTTGGGATTTGGGGTTTTTTTGACAGAATACAATGAGCTTATGCATATACACAGAAAAATCAATTGACAAGCATAAAGTGCAGTTCACACTAAGAAAACTAACTAATTATGATAAGTTGCTACATAAATTGCTTTGCAACTTCCTCAGCAATCAACTTCAAACTCTAAATAAGCCTCTGGCTTGAAAACACAATGAATACCTAACAACTGTGTCAATAACAACAGACAGGACCGCAATGATAATATAAACAGGATACTTATCTTTCTGGAAGTAAGTTTTTATGTAAACCAATTTCCTTTTCTTTTTATGTCTGTCATTTAAAGACAGCATGGCTTTTCACAATGCATGTGTAAAATAAGAACTTGGTGTATTAACATTTATTATTAAGAGGTGTGTTTCAATTTTGTCATTCTACTTCAAATATTTTGAAGTAGTATATAAAAACTTTAGACCAAATTCTGGAAGGATTGATAGACACTATTAGTTCCATATGAACCTAAGAATATTTATAATGTATGATCAGGCTGATCAAACTGAGGCAGAACGGGTAAATCCTTGGAGGATAATCACTTTAATTAAACACCTCCCTCTGGCTCTCCAAAATTGCTACTTTTTTCCTTCAATACCAAATTTTGAAAGTAGTAGGTGTCCTTTGACATCTATTGGATTGTGAATTCCAGCCTAACTGGATGGCTAAACCCTTGTGCATTCTGTAGTCCACTTTTATCTCCATCTAGAATTTAGCTAAACTCCTACAAAGCTACTAGCTGGTTTTCTGTGTCCCACACCCTAACAGTCAATCAGAAGGACTTTTGTATGAACATCCCAGTCATCAGTGAAAATTTACTACACCGGATACTCTGAGTACAACAGCACAGCATAACGATCACAGAAGGAAACAAGGCGAGTTCACAACAGATTATATGCCTACATACTTATGTTTGCTTAGGAATGTGGAAGTTTGGAAAGATATTCATTCCCAAAGAAACCTTCAGCACAACTCTGTTAGACAAAGAGAAACTGAAGAGCAGAAGGAACCTCTCGTTTCCCTTGTTCAAAAAGGCTCTATAAAATTACCTTTAGAAGGTTAATAAGAAGCTTCAAAATACTCTGTTCTTGGATTTCTGGGCATGGGATCTGAATGCAGTTTGTGACTCTCAAAATCAGATTATAAAATAAGAAAACATGTCTGTCTGTTGATTCAAACATATTGGTAGAATAAATACCAATTTTTCATTTGGGCACTCATCATTCAAATATAAAACAAAACAATGTAATGCCTGCACATACCAGAACACTTGGATAAGCAACTGTATGGACACCAAAACAGGACAGTGGATTTTTCAGAAAGTTTCTACAAATCATAATAGATTAGAATTATTAAACCTCTGCCTAAATCCAAGCTAAGGATCTAAAAACTACATAAATACAGGTTTAGTTTTTAATGGAAACTCCTTCTTCTTCCTTTTACCAGTAAGCTATGGGGTAGACTTACCACTGGTTTTTCCCAGAAATAAGAGCACAAGAAAAGGAGGAGTCAGCTGTAAAATGCTACTGGAAACCAAACGGCTTTGGCAAATTAGTATGTTTTCAAGTAAATCAGGTAATAGACAATGCTATAAAATAACTGTTTATACAAAGGGCATCCAGCACACGCTTTTGTATGGGAAAACCAGATTTTCATGATAGTCATGATTTAGTGATATTGCTTCTGAAGAGATAGAATGATAAATTACTATTTTCCCCACCAACTGGAAAGCACTGCTCTTTTTAGATGACAATTTGAGTTTGAATGCTTACACATAAAGGGACTTCCTTAGCAAGCATGCCACCATAAAAAACCAAATATACAACCTGAGTGGGTGAAGGATGAGGGGCCTTTTTCCACACATCAGACAAATTACCCTTACAAATGCATTACTATGACTTTAAAATTTCTTTTTCATCAATGTCAACTATGTTAAGAATTGAAGTTTCTATTTTAAGATATGTACCCAGTTAATAAATTATCAGTAAAAGCAGAAGGGTACATGGGCCATACATACAAGCCACTAAAAAAAAAAAAATTACTTAAGCCCCAAAATTTTTGGGCCAATTTCTTCTAAAAGCCACTACATTTCATCACTTCTGTGTATTGGGAGCATGGCCATTTCTATTAAAAAACAACAACAAGTAACTGTTCTCTTTGATTCTTTCAGGTAGATCTGAACAAGCAGACAGGAATGTGGGGCCTATACGTTTTATTTCACCAGAAAATTTGAAAGCTAGAACAATACAAGCAACGTATAGAATATAGAAACAAAAGAAGCACTTTGTATGAGAGCAGGCTGTGTCTTCAAACTGACTTGTTTTAACTAGGCAAGAGAACTGCACAAACTTCACACAAGTAAATCCATATAAAGTAAAATACATAATCCTACTTTAACAAAGACCAAGGGAAGACCCTTAGAAGTTTGAGATCACTGTTGGAATCAAAACAAAAATATACGCAGCTATAGAATTATCACTTTGGAAGCCTTGTCTGACAGCACAGCAATCAGATCACATAAAGAATCAAGTCACACTACTGTCAGATGCCCAAAATTTAAATCAAAAGCCTGTAGATTTTTCACTGAAAAATATGAACAGTGGGACAGAGGGACGGTTCAGCTCAGAAGAGTGGGTCTAAGCAACACTGTAATATAAGGGAAAACAACTTTCCCAAGATGGGGAGAAATTTTCTAAAGCTTAAAAATGTGTCTCCAATATTTATTTCTCTCTTCATGTACTTATATACTCAAGCATCATGACACTTAATATAATAGTTACAGTGATCATTCCACATCGTTCCATGCTAACATCACACTGTTATATGCCGTTTCTATGGGCTTTGAAAGAGAGAGTGAGATTTTAACCATTCCTGAAATCGTCTGTACAAAATATGGAGTCAGCCTAAAGGATCAGATCCTGACTGGAAATTATATACTGCATGCATGAGCACAAAAGCTATAAGAGACATGGTGCAACCCATGCATATTATATGGTTTTGTTCTCCCTGTAAAAAATCATAGTTAAATAGAGTGAGAAATGTCCAAGTGAAACTGTACCAATCAAATACATCCAGCTTGCTCCTGCTCCCCCACCCAGTCCCCCAAAAATCAATTTACAGCTGTACCAAACTATTTGCCAGACTTCAGGATTCTGGTAAACAAGTTCCTCCAGGGACAAATAACACTCACAAACTTACAGCATACTTCATTCCAGTACGCACTGAAAACTGCCAGTATTTACATATGCAACAGCTGATTCAGTCCTACTTTACAACACTGAAAGCATTCCATGAAGAAAAAAATTGAAGATATTCAGAACCTAAAATAGCATGCTTAAGTATTTCACTCTTTCCTTGGAGATTTTTCTATTGACTGCAATTAATCTTTTATGGGCCTCTGAACTTCAAAATTTTTCTTTGTATAGAAGAAGTTGATTGAGTTAATGGGCCTTGCCAGCAGGTTATTCTAAGTTTGGAATTGGTTCTTCCAACACTTGGAATTTTGGAAAATTTCCTTAATTATTTCCTTGTGAATATGTGTGTGTGTATATATATATATACACACACACACACATATATAAACTTATCAGATCATGCTAACAGTGTCTCTTTAAGGACCAATTTTGCCCTTTCTTTGGATGACACTCTTCTCCATTCACTTTATTCATAACTGTGCTCAATAACAAGGAAATTTTCAGCATATTTAGCATGCAGAGCAGAGTATTTCTGGGAAGATTAAAGACAGTGAACTGCTAAGGGTAGAAAGTTGGTGATTTGTGGAATATAATTTTCCCCTTTCATAGCAAGGGGGCAGGCATTCTGAAACCCTGGTGAGGACAGTGGTACTTAGAGCCTGGCAAATTCCTGCTCTGAACAAACACCCACTGGACGTGTCTGCAACACCAACTGCAGCCACACAACTCTGTGTTGCAAGAGGAGTCAATCAATAATGCAGGCACACAGCTTTTGATACTCAAGACTACCAGCATTTCTTTTGCCAAGTCAGGTAACAAAATCAGCCATGAAACCATACTTCCAATACACTATCACCTAAATAAAAAATCTGAATATACTTGGCTTAACTGTTAAGGGTACTTTTAAAGTATTTTTAGAGAACTCAGGGATTTGCAACATTCTGTCATTCTATTTATTGTGTTAGTAGACCCTAGCCACTTAATCCAACACCAGAAATCCAACCTCAAAGCCAACATGCTTATCTGAAAATCAAAGCTACTTATCTTGGGAATGGGGGGAGGAGGGAGGGTGGGAAGGAAGGGCACTGGGCTGCAGGGGTTTTGGGGTGGGGGGGGGAGGGGTGAATTTTTTTTTTAATCTCTGAAGTCTGGGTGTGTGCTCAAATTCATGATTTTGGTTGGTCCTTTCTCTTTAAAAAGTATCAGTTTCTACATGAGCTCAGTGTCAGAATACAATGCACCCAGAGCACTTCCAGGACATCTGATTTCCAGTGCACCACAGCAATTTACACCAAGGCCAGGGTGTAGCTTCATATTCATCCTCAGCTCTAGCACAACAACAGTGATAGAGGCTGCAACAAATTAAATTCTAATCAGCTGCTTTTCTAATCCTTCACACCTGAATCACAGATCCTTCTTCAGGGGCATTACCTGCCTGATTCTTTCAGGAGGTTTCAAGCAATAAGGAATTCTACTAAAGCTGCTTCCATCCTCTGTAGTGCTGCAGAATTTGACACACACTAAAATTAAGCTACTGTCAATTCATAAATATAAGGCTGACGTTGATCCTGGTATCCTAAACAAAACCTGCCTCTACACAAATGGTTTACATGATCAGTGTAGAATCAATGGGTAATATGGGAAATAAATAAGATAATTGTTGCTCTGGTTTTAAGCTGAAAAGTGCGGAAAGCGTTGCAAATTTCTCCTTTAAAAAAAAAAAAAAAAGTGAAAAAGCTTAGAATATACCCTTCCTGACTGCTTCAGTTTTTCACCTGTTCCCTGAACTTTTTGTTTCATAGGTATGCAGAAGGAATTTGTGAATTTGCCCAAGGTGCTTTTTAAGTTCTAAGGACTGATGAAAAGGGAAATAGAAACCGAGAAGATCCCTTTTTATTGCAATGAAAATGTGTTAACATTTCAAAATTATAGTCCTAAATTTCTAAACTGCCAAAAAGCTCCCACTTTAAAAATATTAGAAAGTTTACAAATTCTCTCAAAATTACCAATGCTGCATGTAATCATCTACTTAGCAATGTTTAAGTACTCTAATCTCTTTACATTTTTCTCTCTCTCACACACACAAAAATCACTGAATGTTATTATCCATAGATTTATTTGCTTTCCCGGTAGACTACCTGTAAATCCTATTTAATATGAGGTAAAATCTGTAGTCTTGACAGGTATGGTTTTCTCATATAGTGCTTGAAAGACACGGTGTTCTCTGTAAAGTGAAAGGCAGCAGTAACTGATACAGGGAAGGCCTTAGAGCAAAGCTTAACACCTTGCAGTAGTTCATACCAATAAAATTTAGCTCATACCTCTGTGATTGGTGAGGTCTCTGGATCCAGAAGGCAGAGGTGTATAGTGCATCTCTGGAGAGGCAGGGGCAGCAGCACTAGAGGCCTGTGTGACAAAACAAATGCTATCAGTGCTCTGAGTGGAGGTCAGTGATTAGGCAAAGCGGAGGCACCTGCAGGATGAGTGCTGTGATGTGGTTACAGGTGCACGGAGTCACCAGCCACGAAGGATTAATTTGTTTTTGTTAAGGCTGCTTGCAATTCCTCAAGGTTGCTGTACTCACAGGAGTTTACACAATGACATTATGTATCATCACTAAACTAATATTTTCATACAGCTAACAGCTTAAAAAAAGTTACCATCTTTGTTAAAAATCTTTAGGCAATGTTAAAAATTTTCCTCTTGGTGAAACAGATTAATATTTACCCAAAGGAAGTTGTGGGTGAGTCCACATGTAAGAAAGGAGATATGAAATAGAAAGTTGGGCTAAGATACTATACTTTTCAAATCTAAAGAAAAAAATCCCAACTGATTTTCCCATTCCGCTGCCCTGTGAGCTAAATGAAGGGATCTATTACACATTACAGTGACTATAATGCAAAAAAGTGTACAAGTATATAGAATTGTTTACAATAAACACTTAAAACCAATACCAGAAGTCTAATAAAAGAAATAAGTACCCAAGAGGACTTGCACAGAGCCTTTAAAAGCAAAATGTTAAGGAGAAGAGAAGAAACACAATTTTTTCTCCATAAGTCTCAAGATCCTAGGATTCCAATTTTAAAAGATTAGACTGAAGAGCTATAGTTTACAATAAACTAACCTTAATTCCATTGGATGTTTCAACTGAAGGAAAGATACATCAAAGAAATATAAAGCTAAGAAAAGCCACATTTACCATCTTGCTTTTTAGTTATGGAACAGCAGTGTTGCATTGCTAGGAGAAGATGTGAAAATAAAAGATTGTATTGGTGAACATGAATTATTGTCAGTTTTTAAAATTAAGTTTAACTTAGGCTGGTGACATGGTAGTGATATGTCCAGTTTCAGATATGAAGTTTGCTCTGGAGTATTTACAAGGTACCCATTTCAACAGACATAAAAAGATTATGTGTTTAAATAGAAGACACAAAGGAGAGCATTCACTGGAAGTTACACAATAATTTCTAATAGAAAATAAGGCAAATAAAGAGAAAAAACCAAAAGCTAAACTATTTCTTGAATCTCAGGATAATTCACTAAAGGGAGTCTTGAGAAAATAATTGCTATCTTTTGTGCACTTTGTTCTCTAACGATATATTGACTTCTAAGCTGCAAAAGTCAATCAAAGGAATTCACCTCAATCTTGCTTACTTTATAACTGAACATATCCTCAAAATTTATGAATCCCTGGCTCTCCAATGTCTGGTTAATATAAAAGCATAAAATAGAGCCACAATGTTTTGGGGAAGAAAAGCATAAATACAGATTCAAATCTTAATTGCCAGACCAAACCTGAGAACAACAATCAGAAATCCATAGCAATGAAAGTTAATCAGGGTAATAGTTTGTTAAAGGCTGTAACTTAGAAATCTTCCTTGTTGTAGCTTTGGACTCCTAAATGATAGTACATAAAATGTTAAGAGGTGACTGAGTAGATTAGCATACTGAGCTTTTGCTTTTGGAGACCAGCCATCAATTTCTATGTCAGACCATAGTTATAATCCCATTTTTGTCCCTAGGAAAAATCAGGTCACAACATGAAGATGCATCATGCATCAAAACAAACATCTTAAGAGATCTTAACAGAGACAATTTTGCCTAAACAGCAAGGATGCTACTTACTGGATATGAATAAAAATACAGAATAGCCTGCCTCTGCTGACTCACCAGTGATAATAAACCCTTTCCAGGGAACCTCCTGTTCAGAGACATATTGCTACAGACATAACTCTCACCATCAGCCAGAATGAATAATACCCTGATTTTGGTGAACTGCAAACCTGCAGCTCAATCTACTCTGGACTATGAATTATTGGAAATCTCTCTGATGACCAATACGAGCCAAGGGCACATAACATGTCAGAGGGAGAGATAGAAACCCCTTACACCCAGCTATGGGATATTTGAAACTAATTCCAAGAACAGGCATATGTTCACAACTATATGTTTTCTTTGGGTCGAGTAGTTCTGGGTAAGAAAAGAAGAAAAACGTCACTATTTAACGTCAGACTTCACCCCTGTAAATCACTCAAAAAAACTGGAAGAATAAGCGGTCTCATACTGTACACTCTAGATGTTATCTGCCTATTCAAGTGTACTTATTTGGGACTCTGATAATAGTGAAGGTTTCTCTTTGGTACTTTTAATCTCAATTTAGACTGTTGACAGCTTGATGATAGCTTTTCCTAAAATTACTGGAAGAGACTTTGCCATTTCAGCAATATACCACTGAGTGAGCAAAATTCAAGAGCTTCTAAAAAGGATATTGGAGTGAAGGGGCAATTTAGCTTTATTTCCAATTTTAGGAAAAGCAAGAACAGAAGGGTTTGTTTATTGGTGTTTCTCTGTTATTTTATGTACAGTATATAATTCCCTGTCAAATATAGAACAGTTTTCATTACCTTCGAGCTAAGCATTCAGTTAGAGCAACTTTAATTCTATGAAATATCGTCCAGGGTTAGGATTGTTTTGCACAAACACTGGCTCAAGTTCCAAATCACTTTTCTGAGTTAGCCTGTGCACCAGCAGAAAGACAGCTATTTGTTTTCTCTACCACATACTGACATTTGGCCCTAAGCTATTTTCCAAACAGATTTGTATAGATTGCATTACTCTTAATATTCACAGGAATATTGTGACAGTGACAGTATTGACATGTGACAGTTACGTCTTCAAGTATTGGTGACATATGCATCAGAAGTTCTTGTTGCAGTGGAAAGTAACTATACATACAAATAGCTTTGAGGAAAGCTGTTTAAAATGGTTGGCAGCTTCAGTTTTATAGGAACAGGTCACCAAATAACTCAGTAAAGAAATCCTAACAGTATTATTTTAGAAGAAGCTTGTAGTTTTGCAAACCTTGAAGTCATCCAACTTTTGCAGTATATCATAGTATGTGGCTTAAGACTTACAAGACAAATAAAGTCAGACTATTCACTGTCCCCATGCTATGCACATAACCAAGCATTTGCTAAACTGAGGTACATCTCTTCCTATTAACCTGTGTGTTTTGTCCAAATTGTTGTATTTGATACTAAACGGACTGTAAAAAGAGTACCAGATTTGCAAAGCATGTTCATCAAAATTACAGCCATTGTAGAAGCTGAAGCAGGAAAAAAGCCCCCACAACCAACCAAAAAAACCACAACAAAACTCCAAAAAATAATTTTGAGAGCAACCATACATCAAGTCTTTAACTATTCCATCCTAGGGAATAGCCAGGTAAGAACAACTTTATTTGCAATGTATTTGCTTTTCTATCAACTTAGGAACCATACAGCCAGTGAAAAAAAAGGGATGAAGCATGAAAGAAGGGATAGAGAAAGAGACTAGAAAATATGCAAAAGCAGGCCCCAAGTGGAGCACTCCATATGGCAGAGTACAGCAGGTGTGGCTCTCCCCTCCCCAGCTGGGAGCTCAGCCAGAGGGTTCAAACAGGCTGGCCAGAGTTGTCACCCACCTCAACACACTGGGATGCTCTGGAAAACCAAGAGGTGGCACAGCATCCTTACCAGGAAAGGAGGCTGTTCTTGATGGAATGGGATTTCCCAATTTCCTTGCTCCACAGCCAAGCAGACTTAGACAGGAGTTAGCAGTTGTCTTTGCTAAACCTCCAGCATAAATTAGAGTCACTTTAATGAATGAAAAAAAAATAACCCATTTATAAGAAAATTGTCAGCCACGACACACCGACAACTAGCTTTCAAGAGTGGAGGAATCTAATTAGACTAAAAAAAAAAAAGCTCGTTTGTTTAATTCCTGAATTCCACTTTTCAAAGAACAAAAATACTTGGAAGATACTAGTAGGGAACATCATGTGTAGTATCAGGACATACTGTTCATCTGCTGCATCAAAACAAATTTGTAGAGACTGATGATTCAAAAATAAAAATGCTGTGCTATTTTTGGCAACCACACAAGTTCCTTCAAATATTTCAGCTGTTGAAGGAGTAAAGGGGGAACTGTAACTCAGACAATCCTCTTTGAATCGTGGTTTGAGAAAGTAAAATTTAAATGACTGTGCTATCCAAATTAGATCTCTCTACTAGACATTTCATTTTCATATTTCTAAACACAGGAGTAAACAAAAAACCCCATTAACTGACACTTTTAAATCTAATCATTAATACAAGTTTTTCAGCTATAATCAAGAGTATGACTTGAACCTTAGCAAATATTCATTCCAGATATTTTAGCAGCTTATTTTCAGATATGATGCTACTAATACAGTAGCCAAACTATTGTAGTATTGGGACAAGAAGAAGAACAGTGATTTTATATTTTGGCAGGTCTTCCAATTTCAGTAACCTTTAACAAGAAAAGGAAAGAGAATTTTTCTCATTTAACAGAAGTAGTGGAGCTTAAGATTCAAAGCATTTCAGATTCAAAGCATTCCCTTGTTCACTTATAAGAGAGATTATCACTTCTCACTTGAATTTACTTTACCTTTCGGTTTTCACTTAATGTTAAATTGCAAGGTTGAAAGCAGGGATCAAAAATGCAAATGAACATCAGATAATTCTTATGCATTTAGGCTTAATTGAGTGTAATCGATATGTCTGGTGTGCAGCCAAATTCAACTATTGTGAAAAGTACCTAATGTATGGACATTATTTTTGGACTACTGAATGCCAGAAAATAATGAGCTGGCATCCAGCTTTGGTGAATCAGCCCTTGAATTTTCATCTAAGAGCAGTTTTGAATTATTACTGAAGATAAGGTGTAAATGTGCAAGGGAATTTTATCCATGTTTCTCCCATGAATCATAAATGAGGAAAAAAATTACAGTCTAAATTGCACTTAAAAGGAATAAAGTCTTTTCATGTCATACATGATTTATCAAAATGATCTCATTTTAAGAGTACTGTGGTGTATCTTGATTAATAACATTAGTAAGCATGATGAATGGCCTCTTTAATGGTAACACAGAATTTATTGGCAAAATCCCTACTTCTACCAAAAAGGGTGGGAAGTAAAACCCACAGCAGTTAGTAACTTGCAGAAACAGCTTAAGTAAACTCTCTGCTATGTATTTTGCATTTAGATATCCTTGAAAATCCTTAATTTGAGTTTATTCTCACGCTTGTTTGGAAACAAGTAACAGGTATTACCTAATGAGGCAGCTCTAACCACTACAAAAGTCACTTTGCAGTTCTCTGCAAAACAAGCTGAACTCTGCATGTGCTGTGAGAGGATGCAGTGTATTAAGGTCTTTCAAGAACACTAGTCCCATCCCCGTATGACCTTTTTCAATATCCTCTTCATTTTGCCTTAATATCCTAAATGCTTCCCTTCCTCCATTACTCCATCTTACCCTCCCCCCCCCCTCCCTTTTTAAAGCCTGCTCCAGCCTGCCCTAACTAATTTCCTTTTGGGCTGACAGATCAGAGGCCTTCCTACCACTGTTCCTTTTAGACCTGTGAAGCCCTCCTCGTAATCCTGCTGCTTGTCCACAATTAATCTTTCCAGTTGCCACATTATTAACACTACCACCCACAGACAGAGGATGCCTGAGCACGGCTGGACACTTGCTCCCCACTGGAGCATCAAAGTTGTCAATCACACACTAGTCAGAAAGTTGCCTGCTGTCAACATCAGAGGATTTCATACTCTCCTACCCGCTGATCAAACATTTTTCTTCAGAAGATTAATTCCAAGTCCCCACCCATTTCCTCCCATATCCTCTTTCCCTTTTAGGTTTACTCAATGATCCATCTTCTGTATGGAAAAGGAAGCAGTGTATAGTAGAAATCCTTTCAAAACAAAAGTTCAGCAAAACTAAATTTAAATCCCAGCTGTTATCAACCTCTTCCCCCCCGTGCAAGTTAAACACCTTAAAGAGCTTGGATTAGACCTAGTCACAAATGCCTTTCTTTGATCAAAGGCTCCAAGACTTTACACAAATATAATCACAAGGCAATGACTGCATCTAAGGAGCCTGAATTGATTTGTTCTACTGTAACATATAGCATACAAAAACACCCATTAGGCTTTTTAACTTCCAAGACCATTCTTTTTCAATTTATATTGCTCAAAAGCCAAGAATTTTAGCATTTTCTTAATATTTTCTTATTATTTTTTCAAGTTCATTAGATAAAAAGTGATGACTTCTTGCATAGCATTTGCCTTCTATCTTTTTCAAAAGTGCATCTCAGCTACTTACACGGAAAGGCAGAAGGATACAAGAGATTCTTCAGCTCAGGTTCAGTTTAATGGGTTGAAGGGAAGTAACTATTACCACCTCTCCCTACTCATATGCCGCATTCTAATATATTCATTTTTTAGAAGTTAAACCTTACTGCTCAAGTGGCTCAGTATCTTTCATTACAGCAGTTAACAGAATCTGTCCCTAAAGGAGCACTTTAACATGCTAGCCACACAACAGTGAATGAAAGCAATACCCATTCATATAATCCAACAAGCAATCTATTCACTATAATGTTAGGTTTTAAAGTAAGAATAAATTAATTTAAAATCACACTAAAAAATAAATTCAAAGTTGCTCAATCATACTCATCCCTAAAATAGATTTCTTAATGCTTTTCATCTCTTAGATTGGTACTAATAAAAATCAAGAACTCAACAAAAGACCCCCAGAAGTATAAAACAATAAAGAAAAAATCTGCTGGCCTTGAATCCTGATCTGAGTAAGTCCAAACAATTATTATACATTCTACCTTACATTTCTCTATCAGCATCTTTACCTTCATATCTGAGATCACACATGCTACCTTCTTTCCATTTTCATTGGGCTCACACACTAGTAAAATAAAGTGTAAGGACAAAGCAAACCACACATAAGCCTGTCATAACCCAAACCACAGAACTCTGCCACTGTTGCTAGAGAATTTGGAGTTGTCATAGACAACTATTCTTTGAAGCGCCTTGTGAAGTGAACCACAAATGAATTTTGAGATGCTAGCAGACACTAACCCTTTTTTAAGACCCCACCTCACCAACACCCAAACATGACATTTATTGTATTTCACTCACTGCCCAACAGTTCTGAAGGAGTGAAAGAGTAATACGGAGTTTTTAAAGATTACAACAGAAGGTGCCAAGGTAAGTCAATGTGAAGGGAAGTACACTGATAATATATTAGATTCCAAGGTTCCTTCAGTAATTCCCTGCAATATTTTTCAACCAATTACATCACAACTACAAAACATAGCAGTAGTGGAGTAATTGCCAAGATTCCTGCTATGCTATGGCATAGCAACAGTACACGAGCTGCATACCAGCACTGATGTAGAACTCAAATACACATTACATATGATACCGTAACTCACTACTATTCACAGCTCTAGATTTTGAAATAAGGTGACTCAGAACTTCTCCAGCTCCTTTTGCCAATCTGATACCCACAGATTCTTTGAAAGCAAAATCATCAAGTTAAGTTGCTTTTTTTAGGTAGAAACTTCCAAGACTGTTCCATACGTTAAATCAGTAATGTAATATCATCACTTGCAAGCACATTCAATGATAATCAGAGGAATGCAGAACCGTGTATACATTTCACAGACCAGGCATAATTGTTTGCAATGCTAGAGGGCTTACTTCGCTTTGCTATTCATCCTGATACCTTCTGCTTGCCTTAGTTTTTTAGGAAGCATGGAAAATGTTGCACAAAAATGAAAGCTAGATCCTAAAAAGTATAAGGTAACAGTACTTTAATGACTGTTGCTAAGTTGTGCTGATATCCTTGCCTAATATGCACAGGAATGAAGAAATTGGAAGGTTAAAAATGCTTTCAAGGCATCTTCATTCTGTCATGCGGGAACTGAACTGCAGCTCAAATCTCTTGTCACTCTATTCAGTCAGCAGAAGGGGGTGCTGCAGTGTAACCTATTTAAAATGCAAATAGAGTAACTTTTGTAACAGCAGATTAAAACTAGCATTTTATTCACTTGGCATACCCACAGCATACTGAATGCTGGAATCAGACTTGTCACTGCACACTGCAGGTTATTAATAGAGCTCAGAATGGTGTTGCTAAATGTGCAAGTTAAAAGCAAATAAACAAAAATGGATTTATCTGTGGTATTTGCTCTCCAGGAGAATTCGGCAAGGCCTGTCTCGCACTGCACACTTGTTTATCCAAGATCACTGAGGCTCAATTTGGTTGTTTTTGGTTTGTTTTTTTCTTTAATTGTTTGATTGACAGCCACTTACCATAGCCAGAGACTTTGGGATATGTGATCTATAACATTAATATTATAGAGAAAACCGCATTTTTTTCAACCTGGACAAATATATACATACACAGGAAAGACTCTGTGGTGCACAACTGCTACTCTCTAATGGGCCTTTCTGGACTCTCGTGAACTACCAACACATGCAAAACTACAAAGTTAAAGGGTTCAGCAGAACCAAATCAACACATTGTGCTTTGGCTTTACACTTCATCTTCCTACAACGTCAGGTGTCAGGGCAGGCAAATGGGTTTCCCCTCTACATTCAAGCCAATTCCTCTGTTCTTCATCTCGATCTCTCTCAGAGATTCATCAAAAACGCGATTTAATTACATCTCCTCCCCTCCTCCCCCTCCCAAAAAGAGTGTAAACATGACTCCTTTTTATCTCCTGATACATCTGGACAAGTAGACAATGTGCTAAAACAAAATAAATCTGCCCTGACAGTCACATCAAAGGGTTCAGCTAGGGGCTTGCAGCTACTTAAGGCACAGGAATGTTGTTGCTAAGCATCGCTCTACAACCTATCAGTCCCTTAAAGAAGAGCTTTTTTCTTTCAGAGGGAGATGAGGAAAGCTGGTGAGTGGGAACCAGACTGCAAAGGGAGATTGGGGATTTTGGAGGATTTTAAAGCTTAAAGTGAATTGTGTGAAGAAAAGGGGGTTTGTTTTGTTTTGTTTTGCCTCTTGACATACAGTCCACATTTGGGGCGGGAAGGAAAGTAGGGAAGGAAGGAGGGGTTAAAGCTTGTTGATGAAACATCTTGTGAATTATCCCTTTGGATAAAACCAAGAAAAGTCTTTGATATCCTTTTTCAAATCCCTGTACTTACTATAGATTTGAAATAGAAAGATTGTGACCAAAAGCAATAGGGCTGGGATACCAAGCCTGTTAAAAATATATTGTGAAATGCATCCCATGCCCTGCTTTTCTGTCAAGCATTTGATAAATATGTGTATTCCTGAAGAGGTGAAGCCTCTGAACAATGTCCATATCCAATAAACATGCTCTACAGAGAAAGGAAACTTTTGATACATATGCACATAGCACAATTTGATGCTCAATTTACTAGTGAAAACTATTCCCTTTAGGGAGAAGGTTCACTGAAATCTTCAGTCTTCCACACTGTGCCTTGCTGGACTTGATTTGCATGTTTAGTGCTTAAACCTCCAAAGGAAGGTAAAACCATGCTAAAACCAGACCTTAGAACTCTACACAGCCGTGATGAAATGGACAGCTGAAAATTCAAATTATGCTCTCCTCTCAAAGACGTAAAAACATATCCAAGGCAGATAGACAATCCAGCCTAGACTCAGCTTCAAAGCTTAATTATCCTGAAGGTAAGCTAAGAAAACCAGTAGTTTGTTTACAGCAACACTGAGGTGTTAACATATCTTTGGCTTTTAAAAACAGTTTTAAAAAATCCTCTTTCCTTTTTAAAAATTAAACAAAGAAAACATGAAATGGACTCATTCTACATGCAGGGGAACTATCACGAACATGAACAATTACTGAGCCCATGATATTACACAAATAAATAACACTTAGCATTATCTTCAGCACTATCATATTTATTAAACAGTGACTGAGGGCAGCAGTAACCATTTTTATTGTCCCATATAGCTCTTATTTTCTAATTAAACAGAAGGTTATTTCCACTGCCAATGCAGCCATTTATCTTATTTGAGTGTTACATAATATTTTTTGCCAGCCAAGCTTGACTATAAAGTATTCTGTGTGGTGAACTGTGGCCCAACTTGCTTTCCTGTTTGGTAATCATAGAAATGGGCCATTTCGTGCTGTGTTAATAAATAAACTTTTTGCAATTTCTCCTAAAACATGATAAAGCTTATACTTTGTCCTACCCTCTAGCTTCAATACAAGGGCAATGAGCTGTATTATTAAAGATATAGGTCAAGCAAACCTGATGATTTCAATCCTGTGGGGTGCTTTAGAAACTATTGTCATATTACTGAGATCATTCTGCTGTTCCTAATTATTCCTCTTGGTTGCCTCACATTTCAAGTGATTTCTCTCACACTTATGTCAAAATTTATAAGCTACTCCCTGTAACAACACTACATTATTTCCTCACTTGTTAGGGTAATATAGGACAGAAACTAGGAGAATGCTTTAATCTAGCTGACAAGGATAATGTAGTCTAGAAATGTAATAAACTTTGCATTCTACTACAAAGTTGTGGTTTTTCTCCCTACCAGGAAACATTTCATATAGATAGACATCTTAGAAAAACTAATTGCTACAATAACTTGCATATCCTCTTATCTGAGTTGCTTTTATCAGAAAAAATGTATCAGCATTAAAGCGTTCACTCCAATAGCTTGTGCATTCTCCTTATTCCCATAATTGCTATTCTGCAACATTCTGTTGACTGTACTGTAAAACTACATGCTGCTGAAGGAAACCTATTTCCAAGAAATCAGTGCATCACCCTAACTGCAAAACATTTGTAATTAACAGGCCGGGCTTTAACAGTGCTGTAACACATCTAGGGCTGACTGGCATGAAATTTTATTTGCGCTAAGTAGCTTGAGACTCTGAAAACATAAAATCAACTTTATGTGATAGCTTCATGTTCTATGGCAGTTTTTTTGAAGGATTTCAGAATGTAAAGAAAGCTGCCAGTGGTAAAGGTAGCCTAATGAAACATTTGAATTTTAAAGCCAGCATGGGCACTGCTTGCTGTGGGAGCTAACCTATTTCCTTCAGAACATCCTTAAGGTTACAAAATTGTGGTATCCTCCCTCCCCATTCCCACAGAAACAAACAAAGCAAAAATCCCCAATAAAGATACTAAAACAGAATTCCAGTTAGAAAATGTCATATAAGTAACTCAAACATGACATTCATACTAACATTTCTAGGGATAATTTTCATGAATTTGTTTGCACTAGCAATTTTCTGTGTTTGTCAAATGTTCAATGGGTTTTAAAATGCTTTTAGTCAGCAGCAAACTGAAAAAAAACCCAGATCACAATAATATGAGCCCAGTGCATAAAAGTCATCAGACAATAAAATAGGAATAGGAGCACTGGTCTATAATGGCAACCTTTAAAGTGACTTTTTCCAGATAAATGAAAAACAATATTTAATTGAACATGCACATAGGAAATAGAGAAGAGGCAAAGATGAAGCTAGTGTTGTCCCTATCAGAAATACTCACCAACAGCACTGTCAGGAAAAAAAACCCAAAAACACAACCAAAGGAAAATACCAAACATTTCTGGTTTTGCCTCTGTTCCTACTTCTGTCTCTTCTGTCTTCCTCTGAAGAGCTGATGACCCGCCTGAAGGTAAGCTCCACATGGTTTGGAGGTGTGGGGGGGGGGGAGGGATCAAGAGGCAGAAACAGTATCTTCTGAAAGCTTTCACTTCTGGATCCCACCTAGAAGAACTGGAGTCCCTGTCATGGCCTGAGAGCTGACAGAGTGAATTATTCATACATTTGTAAAGTGAGATTTCCCTCTTCGATGATGACTGCTGTCCCAGACAGAAGACCCAGCATGTAGGAAAGACACACTTTGCCTCTTCTGTATTTTCAGCTACCATCTCTCAATCTGTAAAATTGTCTTGAAAGCTGATGATCCTGTAAGTGTGTCCATGTTCAGTTTTGTTTCCACAGTGGACAGCCACGAGAAGGTAATACAGCAGCCAAATTAAAAAATTTTAAAGAAAGAACGTTTAGGCCTTACCTTATGACTTCAGAACACAAGCACTGGAATTTTAGGGATATAAAGGATGCGATTAATCAATATCCTATTAATCTGTAAAGCATCTGCTTAGAAAACAGAAACAATCTCTGATGGAAATGATTAACCACAGGAACAGGAATTAATTTTAGGATCTTCACAAATGAATGCATGAGAGATAAGAAATCATACACAAAGGCATTAAGCTACAGAAGAGCAGTACCCCATCAGTGTATTTTTTACATAGTTTTTGGTCAACCAAAATAAACTAAAACCAGTGGAAAACACTAGACATTATAAAAGGAAAAGGCAATCAAAATACTTATGGAAAATGTAATTGTATCAATTTGTTAAAACTCCAGTTTTGTAGAAACACAAAACTGGGGTATAGAAAAAACACTGTCACAGCACTTCTGCTTTAGGTTTTCTTAACGCTTAAATAATATCCTACATAAAGTAGTTCAGACCTGTTGAGACTTCTTGTCCATGTTTATATATCAGAAATTCCTAGCAAGTGGCAGATGAACTGCATAACATAGCTAACCTAAATAATTTTTATAATTACTTTTCTTGAACTTCTTAATAATTAATAATCACTTGAAAGATACCTTCACCCTGAATGAGAGGAGAGAAAAAACAGCAGGAGAGTTGATTTATCTCAAAACGTGCCTTCCAAGCCCTATGTGTAGACCTCTGGAGCTCAGTCTGGCCATGAAATACCAGTGAGAAGTTTTATTCCTTGAGGTGATGAATTTAATGAATACTGTCCTAAAATGCATTGGGTTCTGTCTCTTCCAGAGGCTTTCCATGATCCCATTGAAGAAACGCTCTAGCTAGCAGTCCCTATCCATAAAACCCAGAAAGCACTTAACCAAGTTTATTTCTCAGCTCAAAAAACTCTTCCCCCCAAATTTGCAAAACTTCAGGACATACTACAATTCGGGGGTGAGGGGAAGGGTTTTTTGCCAGACAGGGTAACTGCTCATTTATAGGGCTGCTGAACTTATCTTGGTTTCAGCTGTTACCATGGTTACTTACACAGCTGACGTGCACTGAGCACTTCCAGTCTTAGCTAAAAAACTGCCATCTATGTACAGTCTGTCACAATTCTGGGAAATCTGTTCCAACAAATCAGTGCTGCCATTAAAATTGTTCTTTTTTTCTACCCTGGGTTTGTAAGCTTCAGTTGCAACAGCTGGTTCTTCTCATACCCACTGCCCATATTAGATGGAAATCCCAAATCTTATTCCTTGTGCTGTTCACTTGAGGTGCTACTATTGACATACTGTGATCAGCTCTTTACACCCCCTTGGCTACCCAAGATAGACAGAATTTCCTGGAATTTCTCACCATGTCATCCAGTCTTCCAAGAAATCATTTGCCTTGTTCCCACCATTCTGTCCTCAGTGTCCCATCAACTTTCTAGACCCACAGATTTATCCAAATCTAAACATGGTGTTCTAGTAGCTGTTGTACCACTAAAAAGTAAAATTATAGTATTTGAATTTCCCCTCTTACTTGATACTCTAAAGGAGTATCAGATTGATCTAATTGTTCTTTGTTTTATCTCAGTTATGAAAAGGTTACACAGCACTGGGCAAAAACCTGATCTCCATGAAAGCATGTCTACTTTATCAATATAAAAACTATTCACTGATACTTAATTCACTAAACATATGGCATGTTGAATTTGTACTATTCTATCTCCTTAAACAAAATAATATATGTCATATTTGATAATTATATTACAAAAAATAATTTAAATCAGTGCCATTATCAACAGTGAAACCTACAGCTTGCACTGACCAAAGAGAAGCTGGGCTAAAGAAACACATTTTTCCTCCACTCCTGTTGTCATCTGTCTCATTCTTTCCACCTGCAGCTGAATCTGCCACTTGTCAATATGACACATTCAGACAAAGCCATGAGAGAATGTAACAAATACAATGTGAATTGTAATATTATCCACAGAAGTTGGAGGTACTCTCATTTCATAACATTAGAAACACCAGAGGAACCCCGGAATTTACAGATAGAAGCATGGATCACTAAACTGGGTGACTAGAGGATGTGCAAAGAATATTTTCCCTTTCCATATCCCAAATATAAAAATCTGAGTAGCAACAATACTGCTACCATAGGCAGACAACTCAGAATTACTTCAGACAAAGTAAAACTACTGAGGAACTGAAGCTAAACAAAAAGAGAATGTAAGCCTGGGCTATACAGTGGGTAACTTCAAGAGCTGCTTGCATTCATCTTTGGAGTGCAACCAAGCCTAAAACCATGGAGTAAAATGAAAATGATCCGAAAATATTCCACTGTATTTACATAAATCACAGAACCACAGAATGGGCCAGGTTGGAAAGGACCATAGTGGGTGAATCTGGTCCCACCTCCCTGATCAAGCAGGGCCATCCCAGAGCACAAGACACAGGATTGAGCCCAGACAGTTCTTGAATATCTCCAGTGAGGGAGACTCCACACCCTCTCTGGGCAATCTGTTCCAGTGCTCAGTCATCTGCACATTAGAGAAGTTCTTCCTCTTATTCAGGTGGAACTTCCTGTGCATCAGTTTTGGCCCATTGCCTCTTGTTCTAATGGAGTTACTTTTCCCTGTTTTCCTGTGTTTGTTGTTACTATTCTGTTTGGTTTTTGTTGGATTTTTTCTTTCATCTATTAATACAGAAGTGGAAGATAGGGGTTGTAGTAGAAAATCTCATGTGTAGGTCTACTTTCTAGAACACTGAGTTAAGTGTTCTATAACCACAAATTCTCAGACATCATAATGAAACAAAATGAAAAGAGACAGTTTTCATATCTCTGTCTCCTCTGCTCCAGTTATCCAGTTTCAGGTGTAGAATGACAAAAATAAATATTACGGCAAAAATATCTTCAGACATTTAGATTTGAAAGAACAACTTATTTCCAGTTACAAGTATTCTAAAACTTGTGGAAGAAATGCTAGAAAGATATTATTCATATCATTCTGTCGTTTTAGCATTGGTCTTCAGTCTCAGCACCCACCTCATGGCATAACTTTTTTTGTTGCTATTATATCTATGGGCTGCATAAAGTATCAAAGTTAAACCCGAGATGACATATTTTGACTAGTCACATCACAATTCATTTTCTGTTACTCACAATTTTAGATGATGTTACTAGAAACAGACTGCTGCACCAAAAGTTTTACACTTTGCAAAGGAATTGCTCCAACAGCATTATGCAAAAACCTGAAACCGCTCAGTTCCTTAAAATGCAACTGTTGCATCTGGAGTTCACTTACTTTCTCTCATTAAAGTGCCTTTGTGCTAAAAGATGCTTTTTCCCCCATCCACTGAATCTGGCACTTTAGCTACGATATGATTTTATTACTCAGAAATACTTTATTACTGCAATAAAACTGCACTTTCCACTTTTCCACTGTCTCACCTAATAGTGAACATTAAACCAAAAAACTGAAGTCAAAAGCCCTGTTGATTCCACAGGCAGGAGATTACATGTTAATAGTGCAGGACAGTACAGCAGAGCAGGAAAGAAAAACGTCCTCAGCAATTTACATAGTTATATATATTGAATTTCTGGGTTTAGTGTTATTTATAATGTTTCTTGCAGTGCCATCATCACAAAGAGTAACTGAGAGTAACACTCAAGTGTCTAACATTTGCTCTTTCATATTCCTCCCCAGGAGGAGCACCCAAAGGATGATGATGATCCCTTTTTAAAAATCTCACTTCTATGTGCTTTGGCTTGAGAAGACTGGAAGGTATATGCCTTTCCCTTGCTGGTAGACACCTGTGGGCTAGCATAATTTCATTAATTTTCTGTCAAAACACGAAAGGAATTAAGTTTATTCCCATTAGCATGATCCTTAAACTGTTGCATCATTTAGCAAATTATTACCATGTTAACGCACAGATTTAGGCATTTGTACTTAGCAGAACTGCAAGTACCATCAGTATAAGAGAAAAATGACCTGTTCTAGGTTGGTTAAGATGGCAACTTGATTAAAACTCTGCCATCATCTATCTCATTTTGCTGCCTGAAATGTTATTATATATGTAAAAATCTTCTGCATCTTATTTTCTTCCAGCTCCTATTTTTCAGACTGCTCTGTGAATATTAAAATTCTTTTCTTTTTTCCTATAAAGCATGTCTCTGAAACCAAACTGCTAAGTGTTCCTCTTCACTGGCGAAGGAAGCAAAAAGAGATGCTTTCTCAATCTGTTTGTTATCTTATCTACCTTGAAATAAGAGAAACAACCAATTAAGTAATGATTGCTGCAGACACAGTATTTAATGTTTGAACAATTTACTCTCAATTTTCATCTGAGGGAGGAAAACCCCTGTTACACATTTGAATATATTTCCAAAGTTGTATTTAGTTTTAACCAAACTCATCCTCTCTGATATAAACATACACAAACACAGGAACATCAGAAATACACCTGGAGATAGAAAACAGTCTTTCCCAGCCCAGCTATTTAAATAAAAAGGCAATCATCCCCTACCGCCATGACTGCTTTTACAGAACCTCTTTCATCAGGCTCAGATTCATTGACAGAAAGAAGCATAGAGCTAAAGGAAGCAGAAGATTTTCACTGAAACCAATACTCATCTACAGGGTTTTCATCTTGCAGAATGTACTTTACTTTTTCTTTCTGCTTTTAATACTGCAGCATTGGCTAATCTACTCCCTTTCTCTCCATTTCCATCTACAGAAGGGAGTCTGCTTGTTTTAAAAACTTTTACAATTGTTTTAATGAGTTCATCTTAAAAGAAGACTTTTCCAGCTTCACAGAACAAGGGGCCCATTCCTTCTGAATGCTGGACACTTATCTAAAACAGCAAGACCCATCTATCACCAGTCAATATGGCTCCAAAATACATTTCCCCAAATAACTAACATCATCAGAAGACTGATGAAAAAGAGGTTTTTTTTTCCATGCATTGTGGCTGCTTTCTGAAATAGCCCCACTTGAAGAAAAATTAACCAAGATAATAAGAACAAGAAAAAAATGCCGATTCTAGATGTTGGATGAAATGCATGACTTTTTTTTTTCTTTTTTAAAGGCAATAAACTTCGCATGATAACTAGTAAAAATATAACTTACAGAAACTACTTGGTCAGGGCTGTGGACTTCTATGTAGCTTTAATTTTCTTAGCCCAGCATTTAACCCGTTCTTACAAGATATTCTAAACTGAGGTAAGTTTAAGCTTTCTCCCAAAGCAGACCTGATGCACCAGTCATAGGAGCCACTGTCATTTTATTCTGTGCATGGTCCCAGTGCTTTAGATTCCTCAGAGACAATTTTAGACCAATAGCTTTATTTTTTGCTGTGCATTATAGCTTTTAACTATATCCTGCGCTTTGCAATGGGTCTTACACTTTTAAAATTAATTTGTGATTTTAAAAGCTCGTTGAAAACCAGGAAAGGCTGCTAGTAATGACTGGCAACTTAGAGAAAATCAGATTGCGATGTTCTGCCCAGCAGGAATGGTGTTGAGTTAATATTTAATGATTTACTAGTTCTACTTGACTGAGCTTGCACCCTGTAAATGGATCATATGATCATTGATCACAAGTTCAACTGCTTTTGTTTCTTGCATGGCACGAAACGAGGGTGTGTTGTACAGTACCAGAGGTTCGTGTGCAGCTCTGTGTAAGACAAGGGCAGGTTACATGCAACAGCCTCTTAATGGCTCATTCCAGCATGCCCTCAGCCAAAGGCAGCTCATGAGGTTGAATTTTAAAAAGGTAGCTGACCTTGCAGCTGGGAGCTTTAATTGTGTTTTTACCCATTTATACCTGGGTAAGTAAACAGTGACTGAACGCTGAAAGGGCCTGAAAGCACTATTTTAGCCAAAGGCTAATCCCCATTCTTTGTGGATGAAAGGACTCAAAACGAAAACAAAACAAACAAACAAAAAAATGCTCTGCTTCAGGTAACACAAAGGTAAAGCTGCAATAAACAAATCCATTAATTTTAAGCTTAATGTTGTCTTGCCCTCCATTTCTAATGAGCAAATCAACCTTTTAAAAAATACTGAGCTCTTCTTAAAATGATAGAAACATTACAATCACAAAGAGGACATCTGCAATATAAACCAAAATAGCTCAGAAAGGTTCATCTCCTGCAGATGAAATTAAAAAAATAAGTGATCAGCAAGCTGCTAGTTGCACAGCTTGAACATAATAAAAACAGTCATCATTCATGTTGCAGGAAACACAACTCCAAATGTAAGAGACAATGTAAGGCAGTGATCCTCTGCCCTATGCATTCATCTCATGTTTAATATTTTTCTCAATGCTGTGGTTGAAACTAATGAAGAATTAATGGATTTCTCTGTCAAGTGAGGCTATTTCAGAGCATAAAGAAGAGGCCCTTGCTCTGCATGGAAGGACAAAAGGTTTTAAGGTCAAAACAAACTTTTGAGCCAAAGACTTCTTACTCATTTCATAGATCTTTCTATATGAATTATAGCACACTACCCTATATAAAAGTATTTTAAGATGTCTAGTTTATTTTATTTTTCCCTGCAATTTGTGTTTTGTCTATTTTTCATACAGCAAAAGAACAATGATAAAACTTTCACAGCCTTCATAGCTACCCACTGTTCTTCTAAATGCACAGATAGATGTATTAGAAGATGCATGACATTTAGATGTTGGAGGAAGAAAGGGATGACCAAGGGGGACGTAACCCTCAGCCACTATGCAGCACTTGAGGGACAAGTAGCAAAAATGAACTTCACAGCTCTCAGTTTATTTTCTAGCTGACTGTCCAGCACCTGACATTTGATGGCTTGCTAATATCCATGTGTTGCAAAGTCAAACCTTTTCTTCTCTCCAAGTACAGGCCCTAAACCCTAGAATTTTAAGTTATCCTCCCTTTTTTCCTCAGTCCATGAATTCAACCCACCTACAACAACATGTTTCCATCTCCCATTATAAACCAGTCAGTGTCCTGCACTTACTTCTTAACCTAAAAAAAGCACTGAACTTCAATCCATTATTTTTAAAATGTAGGAGACAACAGCCCTCCATTTAAATGAGGAACCACAAACCTGTACTTCATGTGTTTAAATTCTGATCACATAGCAGAATAGGAGAGCCCCTTCCTCTCTTTGATCTTGCACGTCTGTTTGGAATGCAGCATAAAAAGGAAACAACCCATTCTTGAAAAATCTATGATCTGCACCTAACTAAATCAGGCACCTAAAATCCGTAATGCAAATAACATTATTCCTGATGCTACATGAACAAAAGATAAATGAGGAGATCCTTGCATCATATATAAATCTAAAGGCAATATGCCTTTGCTAAATAAATTTAAGCTTTAGTAAAACAGAATTGCTATTTTAAAAGTTTGTCCTCAGTTATCTGAAACTACTTTACCACATCATGGATTTTTGGTAAATTAAAATTAAAAATTCTTAACTGCTTTTAAGTTTGAAGAGAATGCCCGTATTCAGTTCAAATACCTCCACATGTCAGCCCCACCAAAGCTAGACAGGTTTTACCTGCACAGGTAAAATACAGAGCTACTAATGTTTTATCCATCCCCTTGAAAAGAAAGATTCTGCTAAAATACTACCATAAATAAGGTCTGTTTGGATACTGCTGCTTGTTAATATTTACATGTGTGTTTTATGACCATTGCAAAACAGAAAGCTCAGCAAACACAGGAGGAAGAAGGAGCTGCCTTGCAGAAGCATGCCCAGGCAGGATGGCTCACAGCCACACACCTATTATCGATGTGCATTAGGAAGTGTCTGTCTAGACATCGAGAACCTGACAGGATGATATGCTTAACTCAGGGTTTGTATCAGATTTAATAAGAGGATGCTGGCAGGCCTCAACTGGTCCTGGAAGACTGTCCAGGTTGTTTGATAAATGAGGTTGTAGTAAAGCTATGAACAAAGAACTCATAGCCACAAAGCATCTAAAATAAAACAGTTTCAGTTTACTAAAAGAGGTTTAAATCATCTACACCTCTGCTTAAGATCTAAGCTCCTAAAGACACTAGAAATATGAGTCATCACAGCTGCAATGGTATTAGATGTAAGGTAGAAATAAAGATAAGGATAAGAAAAAGATGGGAAGACTTTTGCAAGCATAGGATTCTGACCTAGCTTTAGGGACAAGGCGGAAAATAACACAGGGAAGAAGAGTGTGTACCTGAATTCCTGAGCAAAAGCCGTGACTGGATTAATCTGGGAGGTTTTTTGGTAACAGTGGGAAGAGAATTCAGAAGCTAAGCACAGGCCATGGTGCAGGAGAAAGAGAAGGCTGTCCTAGCATCACTTGTAAACCTAATTTCTTACATGGTACCTAAATACTGAGCCTTGCATCTTGTGTAATACAGATCTTCGTTTTACTAGTAAGACAGTCTGATGTTGGGGAATAAGTAAATCACAATGCAACTGTCAAGCTCATAATACCTTCAGGGAAGGAGAAAATTCAAATCAAAGAGAAACTCAACAAAAGCAGTGTTGCAAGCAACCCTGGGGCATCTGCACTTCAAGATTTCTGTAGGGGTACCTGGGAACCATGGAATGCTCCTTCAAAGCTGCAAAGACTTTCTGTGAGGAGCTGTTTTGACAAGAACCAAGAGCTAGAAGTTTCCCCCATGAGTGTCAGACAGGCCCTTCTATAAGACATAAACAACAGAAACAGTACCAGACAGAATGCAAATATCTAAAAACTGATGGCAAAATTTCACTTCAGAAGTACCTGCTACAATTTGAGCAGACTTAATTGTTCTGCTGGGCCATCCTATTATGTACCTTCTAATTAGTTGTAAATGATTTGAATATACTTCCAATACAAAAAATACAATGTAAAAATCCCAAGAATTATGAAATGTGTACTAAAACTTTCCAAAGAGAAAATTGGTATCACATGTAATGATCAGAAATTAAGAACATATAAATCTCATTCATTTTTTTCAGTGTACTTATACAAATAATGTAGTGACCAAAAGAAATACTTGGAAAATGATCAAATTATCCTCATATATGTTTGGAGGCCTATTCTGAAAATAAACATGCAATTTTGAGAGCCTGAGGGCATAAATACTGTATTTGTGGGCATAAGTTTTCTGTGTAAAATGGAACACAACTGTTTAAGCATCTCTGTAGAAAGAGAATGTCTGTGGATTAGCAGGTGCCTTAATACAGGGGATGTCTGCCTTCTGTCTCCAGCTTGCTCATTCGTCTTTTCTTTCTGTAAGCTGAGGAATCTAAGGCCTACCTGGTTGTGGTGTTTCTGGATTCCTAATCAGTCTTGGAAAGTGCTTTGAAATCCACTAAGGAAAGGGCCATGCAAGTTCTGTGCCATCACAGATACATAATACATTGGCATTCCAGACCCATATGAAGTGGGCTATTTCTCTTGTCATCCAACTAAAGGCGAAAATTCACTACCCATTTGCAGTGATCAGAAGTAGTGCTTCCAAAGAAATATAATTAAAAGAAGACAAAATGTTATTTTCATTACTTTACAGAAAAGATTAAAAGCCTACATTTTTTTTCTGATCATTTTTAATCAGTACACTGGAAGCACATCTATTCTATTTGTAACATGTTGAACCTAAAAATTAACTGGTGTACATCTAAAAACACTTTGGTGACAGACGGCACCAGAAGACATCACAGGAGAAATTGAAATTGTCAGCCTTTCTTAACATTCCAGGACCTATAACAGTCATAAAATATCCACAAATTAATATATTCCTAGAAAATCTATTGCATGGAGCAAGACTAAAGGGAAGTAATCATGTGAGCAAACTATTCCTTCCATTGCCCCCTTCCTGTTTACTAGAGTGGTTATGGTTTTCTCAGAGGAATGCCACTAACTTGTTGTTCTACAGTTTATAGGACTAGCTCTGCAATATCAAAATGCCTCAGAAGATTAACTACTTGCCTGGAAAAAGATATGAGACACATTATTTTTTTGAAAATAAGTTCTTATTAGAAATCTTCAAATGACAGGTATGACCAAGCAGTCTTTACTGCCCAGACCCTCAGTATTACCTCATAAAAACAACAGCTAAATCCACCCATAAGGAACACGAAAACAAGAAAATACAGTTAGCACAGCCTCAAAATACATGCATGGGCCTTTATCAAGACTTACTCACTTAAGACAAGAAGTTGCAATTTTATCATTCTTATGCTTTGTACACTTTAAATAGGGCACAAAATCTAAAACTGGATAAATGAAAAATCCATAGCATCTATGAGGAAAAGAGCAAAGTTACAAATATATTGCTTTAATTCAATGGAAAGTGGATTGCTACTAGAATAATATTTTTGGATTTAATATTGCAATACTAGATATTTTATTAGGAGAATGTCTTACTAAATTTGTATTCTTGCATTGTTGGCACCTAGGTGCCTAAATACTTACTAGCTAAGAGGCTCTGCTGATGTTAGAGATGATTTGAGAAGAAACATAAACAACTGCACTAAAAGAGAGAAGGCTATTAAAAGATTCAAAATTCCTCCACAGGCAGAAGCAAAAACATCAGCTCCTTTCAAAGTTTCAAGAAGTAAAACTAGAAAGGGCATTAAAGGAGAGGAAGAAAAAAAAAAAAACCTAAGAGTTTTAATCAAACTCTTACATTTAACAGCATTAATGCTAAGTATGCAAACGTTCATCCCACTGATCATTATGGTATCAAGAACTAATTTTCCTCCATTTAAGAGCTTATATGTCACATCACACCCTGTGGGCCTTCCCGAGATGTATTTAAATGTCTAACAGGGGGAAAAGAAAGACATTCCAGACAGCCAGGTGTTACTGATTCACCCATTAAAACTTCAGTTATAAAATATCCCACACAATGGTAAAACATTTCAGTCATTAGACAATCATAAATAGATTAAGATGACAGTCTAAATTATTATGACTATATGTGTATAAAATTTACATTGCTCATCACATTATTCCAGGTGTCGGTAACTCTGATTATCTGAAGTTAAAGATTAAGTGCATGTATTATTTGTTCTAAGAACTTAAGGAAAAGAAAGACAAAGCCAGATGTAGCAAATGTAACATTAATCCTGAGACAGAAGAAAACTTCAGATTTATTTGTAATGATGCTCATTCATTTTCTATTATATAGCTGAAAATGAGATCTTGTTTCTTTTTATTGTAACCTTTAAGTCAGCCTTACTATTTCACATAATGGATGTGAAACAGTAAAATAATTCAAAGATTTTTAAATCTTACATTGCCTAAACTCCTGTTTTTCAAATGAGGAAGATATTTAGTGAACACCCAACACTGCACCATTTGGATATCGACTTTAATAACAAAAAGATATAGATGGACTTTACATCATGGCATGCTGTTGATTTACACAAATTTAGTTGCCTATGAATGGGAAGATAATTTCTATGCTTATTTATTTCTTTATCTACACTGTCAAACAAGATATGAATTTTATCATTAAACCATATTTCAATCCACTTTCCCCCTTTCAATTTGGCACATGATCAAATTTTTGAGTTAATAAATTAGGGAGCATCACCACTGTTCCCATAATAGTCAGTGGACAAGCACTTAACTCACAATCCGTGCGAAGAAATTTGAGTCAACTTAATCTAGATTAGAAGACAGTTGATCTAAATCAAATTAGGTTACATTTACTATGAGCTAAAAGCTTGTATTGAATAATCACAGTCATGATAGAGATGCACTATAATGCCGTGTGCTAAAAAAATGCAACTTATCTCTTTGATTCACCTGATTTCCAGGAACAACTTCTTTCCAACATTTTGCTTTTTCTTCTACTTGTTTAATTTTAGGAGTGAAATGCTGCAAGTTGTTCCAATAGAAAGAGATTTCACTCTTCAGTGTTTTTAATGTTCAAAATTAGTTAAATAAAAATTAAGTCAATTACTGTCACCAAGTTTCACAACTCTACAGTAATAAATCAGTCAATACTCAGGCATCAGCATGCTGCAAACATCGGTTTGTTTCAAAAATATACAAGTAAACTATGAGTTAGAAATTATGAAATCTAGTGAGACCATATCCTTTTCAGCAGCCCAGCCTTCTAGTTACAGAACACAAAATTATTTTTATTTACATCAGAGACAGGCAAGCACCCAAAAGAATGAAATCACTTTCTCTTGTGCTTGAGGATGAGAACTGATCCATTCTAGCATGTCTGGTCAAATGTATTTGCTGTCTCCCAAGGAATGTTAGGATGAGATTCACTTCAAAAGATCCAAAATCGACACAGCTTTTGCCAAACACACACTTTTGCCATCTGGACTTCAGGTGTTTCTGCTTTCCTGTTTCTTACAAGGTTCTGTCATTATATTTTTAATGGATTTTTTTTTGTTGTGATACATGAGGTTGAGCCTGTTATTCACTTCAGAGAAGAAAACTTGAACTCTGCAGGCTAAACCCACCTGAACACATGTTTTGGTAAAACAAAAATCAAAAGAAAAATAATGTGAATCAAATCCAATAATTAGTTCCTAATTAGAGAGAAGATAAGAACGTAGAATGCAGAAGAAAGGAATAAAAAAGAACCAAGAATAAAAGCAACAAATAAAACAAAACCAAACCAACCAAACAAAAGGGTTAAGGTAGGGATAGGCCCAAAAATCCCAGGAATAATTTTCCACAAAAAAGGATTTCTTAGGTCTTTCTTACAGCCAAAGCAATTGAGTCACAAGAAGGTGATAGGATTTGTCAAATAGAACAGATTTTTAAATTCGCAATTATAATGGAACCATATTATCACAGTCTGTTCTGAAAAATGTATTTATACTAATGCTCATCAATAAGATCTTGGAAAATTGTCTTTTGTCAGTAGTCACATGTCACCTGCTTGTAGCATTTCACCTTAAACATATTGTCTTAATCCTTATGACTGGGAATAACATTGTAAGTGCGAATTTAAAATCCAGAGATTTTAAATCTGAGATTTTGGATCTCCTAATCCAGACATTCAAATTAGTACAATTACCAGAAAAAGTTCCAAACAAGTCATCAGGTTCTCTTGGCCACACTTCTGGGCAAAAATATTAATGAAAAAAACCACACAGAAAACAGAGAAGAAAACCCCAAACATCTCCTCAAAACCAGTTTTCACCAAAAAGCACAGCTGTCTGATACCACAGTCTTTCAGAACCCTAATGAAGGAAATGCTAATGCCTACATCCATAACCCTGAAATTCCACTGGCCTAAACCACCAAATTTTTGCCAAAATTCAAGTGCTAACGGACTGAATAATGTTGAGTGTATTCTTTTTACGTCAGGTCCTTTCAAAAAGCTAAATGGATTACCTTAAATTTAAGAAGATAAACTAGATAAAACTTTTTTTTAGTAGGTAAACATTGAGCAGCCTTTTCACAGAATGTTTGCTCTAAGCAAAAAATGAAATACGAGAGTCAGCCCTGGTAATAAAGCAATCATCTCAAAAGCAGATGTGTTGGACAGCCTGAATGAACCCAAGGCACCTGACTAACGTCGGCACAAGCCAGGAATTCTTTTTCCTTTCTTTAACTTCACCTCACATACTACCATTTACAACAGGACTTCCAAGCCTTATGACACATTCTGGTACCCTGGAATCCACTAGGAAAAGTAACCTGGGGGCAGGAGGAGTACTTGGCAGGGATGGCTAGGAAGAGGGCTGATAATTCACTTTGGTTGCACAGGCATTCTGCCTCAGGGAATAATCTTGATTAGTCTCCAGTGATTGTCCATCACACGAGGAAATACCAAACATCCTACAAGGCTTCATCTGTTAAAAGCAAGGGAAATACCTTTTCCCATCTTTCTCCCACTGATTGAAGACAGAAGGTAGAATCTGCTACTTAGTATCTGATAAAAAATAGCAGCAGTGTTGAGTTTCCTGTCTTTTACTTTATGAAACTGCTTTTTTTCCATAGCTCAAATGCACAGTTTACAATAAATCCTATTTTGCTGACAATTCCATCTTATTTAGAAGAAATCTGAGACAAAACAGATCAGTAATCTCAGCCATGAAATACGCAAACCAAGTATTGATCTAACTGTGATGCCATGAGGCTACATTGTGGTTTAAAACTAGATAGAATCATTATGAGCCTTATCCAAAACCAAAAGAGGCAAGAGGAGCTTATGATTATTTTGGATAAATCCCCACATATTTTCAAAAGCTTATCACTCCAATGAGAAAAAATAAGCATTCCATGAACATGGTCTTCTATTCCATTATTACACAGATAAGTTAGGGTTGTGCATATGGAATAGATGATTTAACTGTGAAATACATTAATTTAATTTTTCCAGTGATACCTTTATCACCTGACTAAAAATTTTTAATTTGAAAATTCAGCTGAAAATTTGTCGGCAAAATATGCAAAGTAATGAATATGTATTTGTCAGTCATTTTCTTAAACATAGTCCCTTCTGAATACTTACTTCCTAGATGCTATGGCAAAGTCATCTCAATTTTTATCATTCCAACACTTAACTCCAAGTGAACTGTCTGTGATGAGAAACGGTGTGAAAACCTGACAGTAAAGAAATATGCCTATTTGAGTTATATTCTCATTGTTAGGATTTCTAACATCTAAACATCTGTAAAAGCATTCATTCACCTCTTAAGTCCCTTATGAGGTTTTAGCAATTACTTATTATAAAGCAATTTAAAGAGTAATACCCTCCTGAAATTCAGTGTTTCTCCTTCTGTTTGATCGTGTAATATAATTATTGTTTTTATTTGTGGTCTAGAAATTTATGCCAAGGACTGTGCTGCCTAAACAAAAGATTTCAGAATGTAGAAACTACATTATGACAAACCTCTTCACCACCTCTCTCAATAAAAAACTAACCTTGGCCCGCTGACTAGAGATGGTGAGAGCCTTTGGGGAAAACAGATGGGAGCCGAGGAGCTGCTCACAGCCCCACAGGAGATGTTTGGCATATTGAGAAACTTGGTCTTCCATTATAACAGCAAATGAAGAGTTTGAATGATAATTCCCCTCAGAGCTTACACTACTTTTCTGCGTTTAACAACACTAAAGACTTTTTGCAGCATCAGTTAAATTAGGGATTTCATGTTGGACTCCAACCTGATCTTGACTCAAAAGCAGTATGTTTGTTACTCTAAGCCAAGAGTATCATAAGCATTCGATTTTGTCATTGAAGCACTAACCCTCACAAACCATGGCTTAATATTGATGCAAACATCTTTGCTGCAGTATTTAGCAGGAACTGCTTATGAAGCATAGCAGATACGTTGCTGATAACACCAATACCTACGCAAACCCAAAGCAGATAGCTATTAGTGCAAATAGTCTTGTTTTCTATTGTGTGTAAGAAAAAAGGAATCCAGAAATTATTAGATAGAAAATACTAAATTCAAGCCACCAAAACTGGTTTCTTTTACTCTATGTTTTAACCATACTATTCAAAATTTATATATATTTGATTAGAAATTGTCTAAAAGTGTGCTCGATTTTTAACACAATAGCAAATCAAGAACTGTAGCTGAACCCAGTAACCCAGGTAAGCCAAGATGAACCAGTAAAAGCTACTCTGAAATGACTCAGAGATGTATTTTCTTTCTCTCTTTTACTAAGAGTGCACACAGAACAGGAAGAACACCAGTGACTTCAGTCTCTGGCCTTCTAACCAAGAAAGGACTTGTGAAGGTGAATGGTTTGCAGACGAAGGGGATATAAAAGAGACAAAACCAGGATAAAAATTAAATAAAAAGTAGCTGTCTTAAACTGTAATTGCACTCCTCTGCTGAGCATGCTTTCAGATATATAAATGTGATTTACCATCAGCTTGCAACTACAAATCAGGTCTTAAGAAACACTTGTGCTATGAAATTGTTTAATCTCATCAAGCTCTGCTTTCACAGCAAGCCATAAATCACAAAGTCTTTGTTATCATAGACCTCCATGAGCGCCTCTCAGGCAGGCAATGGATCGTGGGTATATATAATCCTGACTGCACAAACAGTGGGGTCGTCGCAGCCTGAAATACTTTCATAATAGCCACTGTGCAGCTGGTGGAACACAAGCCTATGATGGATATCTCATTTCCTACAGTCGGCATCTATTTCGAGCAAATTATTACCACATAAATTTCTTGTCAACAGAAACGGCCAATTAATTAAGTTAAAAATTTACTCGTGATCACATCTACAAACCAAATAGAACTGCAAGGCAATTTTACAGTTACTGAATATACTGCAGGTCAGTTTAATGAATAATTTTTAACTTTGTCATAAACTCAAAGACAGGCTAATATCTTGAGGAACCTGACCGGAGAGCAGCTGCCAACAGATTTACACAAAATATATTTATGCAGGTTTTGATTGCTGACATCTGGGGACAGAAACAAACTTCATACAATTACAGAAACTTCACAAGAATATGACATTTTCTACCTAAAAATAAGCAACTTTTCCTCCACAACACTGTATTTAAATGTGTTTAAAATGATACAGAATTGTCATTGCGGAAAAAGATGGCTTATTATCAAAGCCAAGAACTACAGTAAGTAAAACCTTGTTGATTACTCTTGCTTTTAAAATTATTTTGTTTTCAAGCCTCTAAAAGTGCATTTTGCATGCATGTTTATCACATACATACAAAAACATATAAGGCAGTCATAATTAGTGGGTGGAGATAATTGAATGATTTTTCACCCCTGAAAATGAATAAAAGTTATTCTTGCCAAGGAGTCTCCACATAAAACATTGTCAGCGGTGCAGTGCAAGAGAAAATTTAAGCTATGGCTTCCATACAAATCAAAGTGGACAGATTGACAGAGGCATGAATACAGCTACTTACTTTGGGTTATTATAGACATAAAACTGGTCTGCATGAGAACATGCACATTTGTAAGTACTTCATAATTTTTATTTTAACCTTCTTTCACCCTCTTCCCCCATGCACACATTCTTCCTGAAATGAAAGCAAATATATTCCAGCCACTGCTAACTATGAGATCAAATAGCCTTTTTCAACAGATAAAAAATAGAGGATTAATTAAAATACAGAGCAGCTTTTGCCTCTATATAGATAGTTCACTTTTATTAGAGAAAGACAACAACCCTAAGTAACAACATGGACAAAATGGTTTGGCATTGGTGATGATGTGACTTTTTTGACATTTTTTTCAATTCTTTTACTTGGTTTTCAATAAAATTAAGATATCAATATTATATATTCCATTAGTATGCAATGGATGAGCTGTATAAATCTTTGAAAGGTTAACAATTAATGGTGTAATCAACACAAAAAAGCAGAAATTCCTCATCATGAAATTCTAAGTGGGAAAAAAATCCCCAAGAGAAAAGAGTCAAACCAGTCTGAAAATACCAGCTCCCCATTATTCTTCTCAGGGCAAAGAGGTAGCCCTTATAGAAGTTCAGGAAGCAAGCATCACTGGTCAGAAAAGGAAAAAAAAAAAAGTACTCTTGATCATACCAAGGGAACTTCAACTTTAAAATCTACACTAACTGTAACTGTGGTGGAACAGGAAAGAAAATCATGGTAGAAAACATCTGGGAAAAGCCGATCACTCAGGGATGATATCAAAACTATTTAGGGAGCTTGAAAGCTGAAAATCCCTTTTTTTTGTATAGCAAGCTGTTCCAGGGCAACTGGGAAGAGGACTCCACCAGATTTCACCAGAAAACTTTCTCCAGCTAGTTCTTTTTTTTTGGATTGGTTTGGTTTGGTTTTGGTGGTTTTTGGTTTTTTTGGTTTTGGTTAGTTGGTTGTTTTTTGTTTTGTTTATTTTGGGGTTTTTTTGTTGGCTTTGAACCCATTTTTTTAATGTTACAAAGCTACACTCTTAACCTTAGCCAGCAGTCTAATGGATCAAAGACAATGTGTGAAGGGTGGAAAGTCTGAAGGGCAGTTGTTTTCTTTTCCTTTTGAAGAAGAGTCAGCTTGGTTTATTTTAGACTTTTTTCTGAGAGTTATACTAATCTAACATTGGTTATGAACTCTCCTAATGACTGATTCAAGACAATTTTTCTTTCTTGAGAGAGAGAAAAATATAAAACAAGAAACAAACACAAAATCTAGGAATTAGATGGCTCATGGTATTTGGAACAATCTTTACACAGTATGCAGAAAAAACATTTCAAAGCATTTTCCATTTAGGAAAGAATAATGCACAAATAATGAAACACTTGAATACCCCTCACTGTCTACCCCCGTTTCTAAAGCAGATAAATGTTTTTCTGAAGAAATACTTTGGAACATGCTTAAAAACAAGTAGATCTTTAGTATCTTTTTGAAGCTGCATTTCTGAAACTACTCAAGAATGAGAAATAGGAGGTCAGTTTTACTTCTTTTACTATTAAGTAATCATGTACTTCCATGTCAAGGACTTTTTTACATTTCTATATGGAGAAAGTTGAAAATTCAGTTAAAAATGGGAAATGGCTAAAGAAGAAAAAAAAAGGGTCAAAGATGGTAGATACAAGCTGCAGATTTTTTTGGGAAGACAGTACCAATAAAAAACCCTCCCAAAAACTGAGAACAAAGTTACCATGAAAAAATGCTTTAATTCTGAGTGACTATGTTAAAAAATGACTTAGAATTACTTGGTTACAAATGAGCATGTATAATTAAGAAATCTTTCATCAAAACAATTGTAAAATGGACAACGTATTACAATCTAGTGTCAAGTTAAAAGAAAACCAGTGACTTTTCAGGCTAAAGCTTATAAACTGGGGGATGTGGTGGTGGTGATGGGGGAGTAATTCTCCATCCAAACTACATTATAATGGCAAACATTGCAGTACTTCTTGTGCACTTTCTGTGCAATGGATCAACATTGTTATTATTATTATTTCACATACCATCTACAACTTGATGCAATGTCATACTCAGTAGGCTTTTAAATATCCCAAGAAACACTGAATGTTTTGGGATTCAAGATTTCTGTAAGAATTTGTGAAAAGCTTAAAGGAAATCTGAAAAAAAAAAGTGATTGAGAAAAATATGCACAATTATGTGCATCTGATATTACTACATTAAATTGAGCTACTAAAATACTTCAGATAAACAAAAATAATCTGAAGATGACATCACAGACCACATAAAAGTCTTCATTATTATGTAAAGTAGGGAAAAAGGAAAATTTCATATTCTGCATAATATTTCCATGTGGGAACCTTCTTTTTTCCAGAATGGGTATATAATTTTGGTTAACAATATTTTTCAAAAATAACAATTTGGCTGAAATTTTATTAAACCATATGGTGTCTTCCTGTCGAACTATAGTCATAAGAGCCATCAGAAATATTTGTACTTACCAAACCACAATATAAATTTCAAATTTTGTTAATGGAAAGATATCCTACCAATGACACTATTTTTCCATAACAAAGTAAAAGTCTCAAGAAAGAGAAGCATATGAACACCAAATCATCTAACCACTTCCCATCACTCTTTAAGGTGGAGAAGGAAAAAAATGGAATGACCAAACAATTGAGGAAAATCTACATATTCGCTTCTACTGATGCCATATGTAATTTCCCTCAAAATTTAAAACACTAAAAACATTAAATTCTTTGTTCCAGTATTTAATTCCTATTAAAAGGAATTAAATTCCATTAGCAAAAGCATCCCACTTATGGTCCTCATTCCTAAACTCCAAGATGACTACAGGGGATTCATGCTACTAAATTCTTGAAGGATGAGGTAAACTTACAAGGCTGTGTGCCTAATGTACCAGTCAAAGTCAAATTCCTTGTCACCATCTCCTCTTCTGCTCTTTACTCTTCTCACTTATCCACATTTGGGTGTTTTACTATGGCACAGGCATTAGTTCTGCCAGAGAATTTTTATTTAAACTGCACACAGCAAAAGTTCAATTCCCATACATACAAACACTATTTTATAAGACACAAAGCAGACCCAAAAGAAGCAGAAGATGCCCAGATATTTAGGTATCTTCCTAGCTGGATGAAATTAACTGATTTTGTCCGTTGGGAGACAAGACAAAGAGGAATGAAAACAGGAAACATGACACCATTAATTTCTTTTTAGGTACGTTAGCAAAGGGTAATTCTAACTACGGTGGTATTACTGAATAAACTGGATAAAATCACCAGAGTACAAGTACAAGTAAAATTTCCTTGCCTTCATTAGGTAACCGTGAGAGGCAGACCTCCTTTCTTGTCACAGAAGTCCCTCCACGTAGGGGTATAAGGTAATATGCTACATAACAGACATTTAGTGATGATATCGAAAATAGGAGTATAGAACTACAAATCCTGACAGAAAACAAGGAAAACATGGAATGAGCAACTATTGATGTGATCTGTTACTGGATCAATTTACAGAATGTCTCAAGATTCATTAGTGTCCTAACGCCTCAAGTAAAATATGCCAAAGATTAATTGGAAGTAACACAAGTAATCCTTACCTTTCTAAAGAATTAAAACAGTTAGTTCACAGAAATAATCACATACTTATTTTTAGATGTCATCTTCATTCCACTGAAGAAACCTATTTTGAGGTAAGGTAACATAATACAAAACATGATTTCAGAAGATGCTGTTATGAGCAGAACAATCTTGTTTTGGTTAATTATTCAGTTTGGTAAAATTACAGCTTGTTTAAAGGAGCATAAGCAATCTTTCAGAATGCTTCACTTGCTTCCTTATACATAAGAATAATTCATTCCAGGTGTAAATTTACTTAATTAAGAAGTCGTATCCCATCTTTCTCCATGTGAGTGAATAAATTTAAACCCACAAAACAAATTACACAAATCAACAATGGGCATTATAATCCTGAGCTCTGAAACAGATTATGCAAGCTAAAAATAAACAAACAAAAAACCCCAACAAACAAACCAGGAGTGGAGGCAGGGGGAATACCCCACACAGAAATCCTTTTCACGACCTGAGCTAATAGAAAAACGGTAATTTAGACACTTTATATAATTTTTTTCTGCATTATTAATCATCAATATTACTTTGCTTTCCATAGTGTTCATATTCGTTGTATTTTTATTCTAGCACTGTGACAGGGCCCTTCTTTCTTTTTCTGAACCCCAGAGAAGTCCTTGAGGCCTGCAATGGGACAGTGCCCATACAGGCAGTTCAACAGGACTCTGACATCAAGGCAGATGTATTTAAAAAGAAAAAAAAAGTCAAGAACAAAACATCTTTGCAAATAACTTATGATACATTGGAGTTTGTTTCTTGTTGAATTTCAGTAACTTGAGCCCTGAGGAACTTTCTACAAACCATACAAACCATACAAACTCGAAATAGACAGTATAGTGCTTTCTTATTCTCCATGAGTTGAAGACAGAACCTAATAATCACTTTAGATAGTACTGTTGGGATATTTTGTTAATTATATCCATGATATTACTTATTAGATTTTATTTTTAATGTTACAAGATTTAAAAATTTGTTTATCAATATAGCCTTTGCTAATAAATCTATAAAGTTAGCTGTGAACAAATCAAGAAGCTGAAGTATTAGGCTTCCATTAACATGCTGTTTCTAGCACATTCCCCTAATGTTCTATCTCAGTCATTAACAAATATGCACCTAGAAGGATTTGCAAAAGGATTATGCAAATTATTATGGCCTACTTAACACTTGATTTACTTTGTCACTGTTATGCTCCCTGTATGACAACCCTATCCACCTCAACAAAGACATTTGGAAAATAGAAGGAAACAAGAAAAGGCTGTTACAAGAAGACACTCCAAAAAAGAGAACAGACAAGATTGACTTCCTCTTGTAATAATACCTTGCAGCTACTTAAAACAGATTTAAGATAAACTAATATTCCACAAATACAGCTCAGAATACACTGCTTTCAGGTCATTTCTTTCTGTGCAGAAAAATGTTTCCAAAATAGTACTTAAAGCACAAAATTTAAGGATAAATTAAAATTATTGCTCATGAAATCAGTATTAGATATGTTGCTGTTAATGAAGAATGTAAGGTATATTCCATAAAACCCAAACATATACTCTTTGATCACAGAATGAATTGGTTATTATTATATATGTAAACTACTGTTTAATTTATAAACCATACAGTGGATCTTTAAAATAATTACCTGTTATTCTACTGCTCTAACCTCCCTATCTTGTTTCTAAATTGTCTTCATCTGAAGATTCTCTGAACACGTTTCATAATAAAATTTTTTGAAAAAGTCTTTTTGTGTCTTTTTTATTAGTCCTAGAGAAGAAGAAAAAAATCCCAGTGCAAAATCTAATTTAAAATTAAATTATGTTTGAAGATTAAATTACATTAACAACTCACAATAATATACATCATGAGAATGCTGACATATCCCTAAATCTGATCATTCAAATACAAACTCAGTGATTAAACACAAGCTTAGCAGAAATTGAGATACTGTAACTTTATTTCTCATCTATTTTGATGCATCGAACTTGCTATTTTAGGTCTGTAATTGATGAAAAAAAAAATTACTCTTAACCCTATTTTGTCAGAAAGAATGAAACAAAGCCAGAAAGAAATTTCAAACCCCAATTAAGCAACCACAATCAATTACACTGTCTTGAAGTCATTTCCCTAACTTCAAGGCACAATGAACTGTCTCTGAAAAACCTCCTTTTTCCCAACTGCTTGGGATTCAGTAGCAACAGGAATAAATTGCTGCTTGGCAATGGAAATACTATCTGGGATTTTTAACCCTTCCAGCTACTCCTACTCAGCTTTTGGCTATTATAAGATTATACTGAAACACAGCCTCTCCTTACACTGGACAAGAATTCAACTCCTAGAAGGTTCTTACAGAACTTAGGGCTATTGGGGAATAAATTTCAATATGATATCACCTTAGAGGAAGATTAGCAATAGCTGGACATAACAAAACTGGTTTTCCATAACAATGAATAGCAAACAATAAGAAATACACAGGGCACATGCAGATTTTCAGAAAACACAGAGTAATTCAGAGCCAAGTAAGATCAGGCCGGATTCAAATAGCACAAATATAACCAATAGATCTGATGTTGCCCCACTACTCAGCATCAATATTAAGTAGCAATCTCTGGGGATGATTGCTTTCAACACATGAACTTTGACCTCAAAAGCAGAGACAAAACATTTCAAGTAAGGCAGGAATAGGTATTGTAAGTCTGTAGAATTAGGAATTCTGATCTGTAGAATCTAGTAATACTGTAAAATAAACTCACGGTTCCTAGGGCATTAATGTAAATCTGTGGCCTTTCAGAGCCCAGAAGTCACCAGAAGTTTAATTTAATATATTCAGACAAAATCTAAAGAGGAGTAAGCAATGAAACCTATAATTACCAGCCATAAATAAAGCAGAAAAAGCATGATGAAGTGTCCAAACAAAATAATAATCACATGTGTGTGTTGCAATGGGAGGAAGTAGGGCAGTAAAATGAATAACCAGGCTTCAAGCCACAAAGTCAGAGATTCCTGATGCAACAAAGGTTTAAGGACACTTTGCTGATTTACTTTGTGACAGGCTGACATTCTTGTAAGCATAATGCTCAAAAGCTCATTTCAGCAGTTTTAAGCAGCACGGCACTTTTTCCTGATTTATGACTGGTTTATGGTAGCTGGAAATGGACACAGTCATTGTGGCCATAGTTCGAAATGAAGTTAAGTGATGTCCTTGATGCAGACCCAGTGTCAAAAATGAAAACTATGAAAAAAATGAAAATGATTAAATACACCTGGATAATTTAGCCTAGTGGTAAAAAGGGAAGAGGGAAAAGATGATCCACACTGCAAGCAAAGATTACACTGCTCAGAGAAGTAAATTCCAGACTGGTACTACATACTGGCTAAGCTTTCAGAGGCCAGCAGTCAAAGCCACTGTAAGGTTGGCTCATAAAAATTATTACAGCAAATGCAGTACATTCCAGTTATGCATACCTTCTGTTTGTTTGTTTTCTTTAATCACACTAAATTTTCATTTACTCCCTCAACTGCTCCAGAAAAGAACAATTAAATCAGGACACAAAAAATACACTCTGCAGATTAGGCATCCAAAACCAGAGCAGACAACTACTTAAAATTTCTCTATGAAAATAACAGCTTTGGGAGAGAGTTTATGAAAAGGGATCTTATGGAAGAGACCAAGCAAGTATTAAAAAAAAAAAGTATTTTTGTTTAGTTCACTTACTTGTATTAACTTCAGGAATTTACTAAAGTATATTGAATAAACTTATATGGAACTAAGAGATGGCTGATCTGTCTGTAGATCAGAAAATCCATTTAAACCAAGAGGATTAGAATATCATAAGAGTCACAGTTAAAGTGCCATTAAAAGGAACTACTAGTAGTTTAATCTGTTACCTGCAAACTTCTTTAAGGAATTTTTCAGATTCAAAATATTCCCAGTATGAATACAAGTATGAGAGATGGGGGAAGTATTTCAATCAGAAAAAAATCATGATCTCCACATGAAAGCTGTGAAAGTTGAGAAGTGTGCAACTGCCTGAAATGACTTAAGGGATAACTGTCATGGGAATTAATACAGTTTGAATGTTTAAAAATTACAACAGATTCCTTTACATTTTGAAGGCTGTCTGATTCCTGCTGTGAAAGCTTAATGTCTCTCCTTTGATGGAGAGTTGTGGCTGTTTTCAGTATGCAGTTGACTAATGCTTGTTTAATGGATTGGAATGGTCAACAGGTGTCAAAGATAAAGGCACAAAAGGCTAAGTTAGAAATAGAGTATTCCCTTTTCTGTTGATATACTGTAAGCTACCCTTCAGAAAGAATGGTGGAGGGCAACTGGATGAGAACTTTTAAATACACAATCTACTGAAAATCGTAACAAAGTAAAATACAATGGGGGAAAAAAAAAGACCCAGCACACGGTAGCAGAAGAAGAGAGTTGCAGCTGGAGATCACAGCTCAAATCTGTGCAGCAGCCCACCTGGGCTTATAAGAAAAAATGTTAAGTGTTAGAGAGCAAACCAAAATCTAAGCTGGCTAAAACTACAGCATATAGGGCATTCTGCAAGCTTTCTTATACAGCTACTGTTAAGCTTCAAGATTCACAAGACCACATAAATGTACCTTGCTTGACTAATACCCTTCAATGACTTGCAAACAAACATTTCCAGCACAACCCTAAAATGAAGCAGAGTTAGAAAACACCTATTTAAATATGTAAAATACTAAATATAGCAGGATTCTATGAAAGCCCAAATAAGAAAAGCACACAGATTACTTTCTCATCCCCATATTTTTTTCCTAGAATCTGTTTACCTTCAAAACTTACACTTCTAAATGATTTATCCACTTCACCCCTTCAAATCTTGCTATGCTCCTAGGAGGACAGGGCAGTATTTAGTAACGTCATGCTTCTGTTTTATGAATAAATAAATACTGATTTAGAGTGTATTTATTGGAAAACAGATATAAGAATTCTGGGTGAATTGATAGAACGACTTGTGCTCTCTAATAAAGTGATTTTAAAACAAACAAATGTTCTCCAGATCCTACCAACCAACCATTCAATATGGCGAACTCTCAATCCAGATACTACTCTGTGTGTAATACAAAATAGAAACCAAAGTATGCCCTTCAGTTACTCCAGTGCCTATAGTGGAGATAGAGAGTACTCAGCACCCATCACTCGGCTGTACATAGCCTGTCACCTTGGGGCACTCACCAAGAGACAGCTTGGCAGCTTTATTACTGGAAGAGGAACTCAGGTATTCTGCTGACATACACACTTTGATGTTCTTTGAAGATAAAAATCCTTAAACATCGTTTTTCTTTTGACAATTCATGACCATACAGCTACAGAAGTCAAATTCCTTCCACACAGACCCAACATGAAACAGGCAAAATCAAGCTTCTCTTGTCCCTCTTTCTTTAACTGAGGACTTCCTATGTCAAGCATTATTTCACTAGAAAATTACCAGGTCATCATCAGCTGTGGTTAAACCAGAATGAACACATTACTTAGAATAAAGAGTGAAAATAAAATGAATTTAATAGGGCAAACTTTTGAAGCCAGCCTTGGCAGGAATATAGTTTTCCTTTATAGTCCGAGATTAATAGCTAATAAATAAAACTACAAAGATAGGCGCTTGTTTGCCTTCCAATTTTAAGACTTTTAATGGGTGAATTTTAGAAAGAAAGAGGAAAAACAAAAGAAAATCTAAAGGTGAAAATCTGTCTTGGCAAAGTTTGAAGTTAAAGCTTGTGATATAAACAAAACAAAGAAAAACAATGAGACCAATGATTCTGTGTGCTCAATAACACAGCCAAAACATGGATCATATATTAACATTATGGAACAAGTAAAATCTAAACTGCAGGTCTGATTTTTATTGCTTGAATTAGAAGAAAAGTGCCTCAATCAAACTCAGGCTCTACATATGAATTTAAACTCCAGTTTTGACAAACGTGAGAAGAGAGGAGCAGGGAGAAAGGCTGCTTAGATGCAAACAAGCCTAAAGAGAAATGGGGAATTTTTTGTGAAATTTCCATTTATGTACATAATCATCATCACACAAAATACTGGGGTTTTTATATCTGGCTTCAAATCAAGTTTATATTTAATCTGGCAATCACTTCTATCAATTCTCTCAATTGTTTATATCTTTAACAAAAATCTAGGACATGGGAATCATTGTTACCCAGACAATATTAAGAGCAGAAGAAAGAAAGAGAGGGCAAATGTGTGAGAGGAACAGGCAAATGCCAGAGAGAGGGGTCCAGCAAAAGAGTGCGAGGATGAGAGAGAGGACAAGAATTGAAAGGAAGAAAGTGTGCAGACAAGGGAAAGGGCACGTGAGAACACAGAGGAGCAGGTGCAGGGTGGTGAAGGGGAGGGAGGAGAGAAAAGGGGTCAAGGAGAGGAATAAAGGGGGGAAGAGGAAGAGCAAGACAAGGTGAGACAAAAAGCACTTGAGAGAGAGTAAGTTGCTTTGATAAAATCAAATTAAAAGTTTGTCTGGTAGAGCCAGATATGAATCACACATTTTCTTTATCCAAATTCTGTACCCTAATGATTTTCTCTGTGGCATGCAGCTGAACAATGAGATGAGACCACCATGTGACCCTGATGAACTCGAACCCAGGGCTTACTGAGCTTTCCACACCCCATATTTTCTTTACTTCAATACTTTACAGCACAGTTTAAATCCAGCCCTTTTGTTTTAGTAATTTCAGTATAGTTCAATCCCTTATATTTTTATTTGATTAAATCCATAATATTATGTTTTATTTTATGTTATGTTTTATTCTATGTTTTTCAGTTCAGTACACTTTCTAATCAATTCCCTTACATGCTTTATTCAATTCATTAAAATGCATATATTATGCCATGTATTATTTATTTCAGTAAGAGGTATATCAATTTTGCTGTATGTTACATTAAGCCCTCAGCATGTTGTATCCATTTCTTCATCTGCTACATCCATTTTGTCATGTGTTCTAGCACACATCAGTATCTGTTTGAAACAGTTTTACAGCCTGATTCTAATTTTTTTAGAGCATGTGTGGTATTAATGTGATTTGGTTTTGATCTGTTCCTGCATGAATTTTCTTAAGATACCTCATATTTAAAAAGCAGTGATTTTAAAAAAGCAGTGATTTTTTAAAAAGTGACATAAAAGATAATATGGTGCTGTTAATAAGCATGAACACATACAATTTTGTCTTTAGCTTTATAAAGAACCATTCCTAGAAGACACCATGGTGTGCAGTTGGATTCATTTGAATTGTGTTTGAATTTCTAAATCTCATCTTCAGTGGGAGCTGAGAATACAATATTTTTTTGAAAACTACAAGAAACTAGAATAATCTCCTGTTATATTTCACCTTCGTATTTTCTATGCTCTTTAATGAATTTAAGGAATACCAACTGGAATCCCATTTCATAAGGAAATAAAACTGCAAACTCCAAGCATTTAAAGAACATAACTTCACTTAGAGAACATAATCTTTGAAAATCAAGATGAATGATTTTGAAAGAGTTCTGTGTTTTTTAGCCTATAGATATAATACTAGTGAAATGTAGATTCCTTCTTTTTTCTACATTTGTTTCATTTGAAGAGGCATACAGCCATTCTTGAGGGATTTTTCGCACACATAAGTAGGAGAAAATTTAGATCTCCTTTTTATTAAAAGGATTTGAGATTTTAAGAATAGTTAGCCTCAGAAGATAGGGTATAAGAAATTGTTAATTGTCAACATATTAGTAAAAACAATGTCGATAATAATGAAAATCAGAATATAACCAAAATTAATTTGGCATTTAAGCAGCAAAACAACTTCAGCCTTATCTACAGCTATGCCCCTGGATTTGGGAATGAAGAGATGGACTGCAAGACCATCAAAATCTTAAAGCAGAGGGTTTTTTCTGTATGTATTAGCATATATGAAACACCTGCATATATTACCTCTAACCAATGGTAAAGTACTCTCTGCTATGTATCCATCTGACTTGCCATTTATTATCCTGAACAATGCCATGAAGTGGACTCCATACAGCACTCTCTCTATTCCAAATTGCAATTTTCCATGTCTAGCACATACTGCTTCCTTCTTCCTGGGAACTGAGTACCCTGCTCATCAAAATGGAGCAAGTCATCAATTTTGGCACAGCCTGCCCTCTTCTCTCTATTTAATTTAGGTTATAATTTGAAAAGTTTCCTTTAATTACTCATCCCAGATAGGTTGGTGAAACGTGATGTATGCTGCCCTGAGGACAGAGATCATTCAATGTGCTAGAAACTGCAGGAGGAAGGCCCTCTGCCATCACTACCTCAACAGAGGCTCCCATTCCCTGGCTGCTCAACATCTGACAAGCCACACTCCTGCAGAGCCCCACACACCCCTGGGTGCCACTGTGCAAAAAGCACATTCACCTTCAGAGCTGCTGACCTGGATCAGCCAGAGAATTCTCACCCTCCCAACAAGAAGAGGACGACCTGAGTCTCTTACCTTTCCTTAGTGTGCATTGCACCTTTCCTTTCCTGCTTTGGAGAACTAATCTAGCTGTCTAATCTTGATCTAGCTGTCAAGAGTAATGGAGAAAAGGCAAGTCCTTAAGGAATATAGATGGAGTTTCAATTTCTATTCCAAATTAATTCTGTGGAAGTTTATAAGACAATATCATTATATTAAAAGCAGACAAAATTCCAATAGTTCAGTCTTTTCAGGATTGTTGGACAAATTTTCTAATGTCAAAGGAAATAATTTCATGGATATTTAACTGTGGAATAATTTTTATACCCACACAAAGACGCAGCATGAGGACCATGTACTACAAAAAATTGGCTTCGGCTTTTGCTTCAGAGTTTAAATAACTCTCAGGTCCTGTGCTGGCATGATTTTCACAGAAAGAAACATTTTCTATTTAATACAAGTAACATAACACTGACTAAGTTTTCATATTTCTGAAACATGGAGAGGTGAGGAAACAGAACTACATTCTTTTTACAACAGTCACATAAAAGCACCCTAAATAATACCTGATACCCCACCTCTTTGCTCTAATAATATGCAAAACAATCAATTAACATACTTTTCAGCAACAGATGTACACGTTTAACGTGTCTGAAAGTGCATGTATACAAAAGTATCACACACAATGTAGACTGACTTACACCATTGGAAATTTTGGAATTACTGAATCTAAATTTAATTTTTTTTTTTAACGTGCATGGCCTTGCATAAGCATATAATCTGCATTCTCCAATTCTGTGCATCAGTTTTGAAATCAGGGCAAGGATTTTTACATCTGACATCCAAAACACTTCAGCATAATTTATAATGAAAATGTTGACACCAAGCTAACTGTGGTGGCATGAACAATGCTCATAGAAAACCAAAAGCAAAGCATCCTCAAAATATATTATGAAGTTCAAAACTCTGATTAAAAGCATATGAACCTGAAATAATTATACTGAGGACTAGATTCTGTAAACTTGAACAATCCAGAAAGTAAGATTCTGAGATTCATGACTTCTTAAAGTTTTCTTTGGGAAACTTAAATTCCATAGGCTGGCTAGCCTAACAGCTTTTATTTGTATTTTCCAAATCTATATGCCTTTTTTATAGCACGCATTGTGGCTATTGGTATGCATGGACACATTCTAATATTGTCCCCCACAACAAAAGCCATCATTCTGGCAAAAGGAGACAGGAAAATCTAACACTCTCCTACCATGACCAAGATGGTAAGAGCTGCTGCAGTTGCCAAATACAATACACAAAACATTTAATTTATAATAGTTAGAACTTGGCCCTTGACCAAGTCCAAAGAACTATGTCTTATTTCACTTGCTCTTGAATATGTCTCTTTCAGAGATAAATGACTGTGCTGTTTGCCAGTTCTCTCCTCTGTTTGGCGTTTTGTTAACTCTGCTTGTGACAAGCCAAGAGTTGATGCATCTGCTTGAATGTGTAATATACATCTTTGGTCAACTTAGCTTTTTTCCTTGACAATATTATGTCAAACAATCACATCACAACTGGCTCTGATCTCTTTGTTGTTAGCTAATAAATTAAAGAGCATTTATTATCTGCAATCCTTTTTTCCCTTTTAATGGTGACACATTTGTGGTGAATTACAGGGCAGCTTTATAAACTAGGCTGTGGGCCAGTATCAGCCCCTGCGTTCATGTGAATGTTCCCTCTCCCACTTGGCCTCCCAGCCTGGTGGTAAATCAAGGCAGCTGTCACAGCACACTAAGTTAGTGTGCGTCATTGGGGAGAGCAGGAAGCGTTGGGGGTATAATTCTGTCCATCAAACTAATATGTTATATCAGTAGCTTTGTAATCTTCTGCTATAAGTTATGGGAAGTGACACCTAAGAATTCACTTTGAAAGCAATGTGTTCCTCAGACTTTAAGCCAAAACAGACCCAATCTGCAGCAAGAGTTCCTCTGTTTATACGAGCGGATTTGTGGCAGCCCGCCACCCCATCGCTATCAATGCAGCAGTATTTTACACATTCCACTGCAAGCCTCTTTCTGTTTACAGTTTTTGCAGCAGAATTTGTAAACTTTTAAAACATGATTTCTTCCCTTCTCCTTCTTTACCCTTGCTTTAACCTCCAGTAGCAGGATAGATAAATATACTCCTTGAATGTTATCATGACAAAGTGAACTCCTGACAGATAGGAATGAATGGGAGACCTATTTCCCTTGTCCATACCCCCTTCAACCTTTGCCTTGACAAATGTGGGAAATAGCTGCATAGGACAGGAGAAGAATACACACAGCACTATGATAGGAATGTCAGCTTTTTTTGTTAAATGTTCACATGATACTGAAAGAAATGAGTGAAGATAACCTTAAATAGGAAACGTGTTTTCTAAACAGCTTCACAGAGATCCAATTCACACTGTATTGCCCCTAAAAGCATGGCTTATTTTCAGTGACTATTTTTAATGCTTTTGAAGACCAACAAAAGGGGAACTTGGACTCAATTAAGTGTTTTTGTGAGGTGTGATTTGATCTGAAAGAAGTCTATGGGACATCTTCAAAGACGCAAAAGCACACAAGCATGTCCCACTACCCTAACACACTGAAATCAAAGATGTATGCTAAAGACATTAAATATCTGTACAAGTTCCTTGCCAAACTATTTAAAAAAGAAATTAGAATTAAACCCACAGAAGTTTGCTTTGATAATCTTTGCAATCAATAGTAAATTTAAAAAAAAAAAACATTAGAAAACAGTACCTTCCATCCTTAAATCTAAATTCAGAGGCTGTTACAATGTAGAAAACACTACTTGGGACACTCTAACTTAATTTAGTCTTAAAACAAAAGAAATATTGTCTCATCGAACTTTGATCCAGCTTTCCATTGATGAATGCAGTTTACAGTAGATTTCTCAAACATGTTCAAGACTGCTAGAGGTACTTCTGATTCCACTAATCTGTGCAATATACTAATGCTGTTTTAACTTTCATTTCAATGTCAACTTGAAAATCACAAATGATATTTCACAGGATCACATGGCATACCACATTGCCTCAAACCTTAAGAAATCTTGCATTTAATAGCATCAGGTCTTGTTCACATGCCTTAAAAATTTGAAAATGTATATGTCAGATTTGGTCAAACATTAATAAAGTGAAATATTTTATCTTGAAACTAATCTACTTAGAAATCACTTTTCTTTCATCTATTCATCCCAGCTAATTAAAGCAGCACTGATTTGAGGTCTTTCATCTTTAATAACATTTCAAAAATATATTTCAAAATTTTGTTCTGATCTGAACAAAACTGTCTAGTTTTAAAAGAAAGTATAATTAAGCCCACAGTTGATAAGATTTAGAATAAAAAAGCTTCATTATTACTTGAGATGTGAGAAACTGTAATTAACATGTTTGCACCAATCATCAGACTATACATCTGTGCAGTTGATGGCAGGACAGTATAGTTTTCCAGAGCTATGCTTTTCATGTGGGATTTAGTCACTTGGCCCTGGTCTTGTACCCTTGCCTGCTGCATTTCCACCTCGCTCTTTTATTAAGGTAAAAGTCTCTCTCTCAGTGCACAACCTCACAGCACCAAAAACGAAATTTAATTTGCTATCTATCTGTGACTGGATGGGGAAAACAGAGCTTCGTAGAGATTCCAGGGCTAGACTGCAACAAAATCCCCATTATTTAGAGAGCTTCTGCATCAGTGACTACTTGGCTGGAAATCCTGTGTCCATGGTGCCTTTCACCACATGTCACCTTTTCCATCCAATACATCTGTACGCCAGCAGTAAGATACCATTTATTAGGTCTTGTACCGTGCTACAAAGCTTTCAAATATTCACCACCACGTGGTTATTTTCATTTGGGAAATGGACCTGTAGCCACAGTACATAACATATTGGCCATAACCAACCATTCCCTCAATAAAGTATCCAGTGATTTAATAAAGCCTGAAGAAACAAGGTCTCATACTGCATGGGTTTTCTGCAGAAACAGCTAAAAATTTAGTAGTTTTAGCTCCTCTCTTAGGAACAAATCTCTCATAAAGGCATGCTACAAATACCTCTGCTTTAGACTATGAAAGCTCAGATCCTGGAAATAACAGGCATTAAGAATGAAGGGAAAATCTCTCTGATCTCTTTACTGATCAGAAGTTTCCTACAAAGAGAAAGCTAATGGTTACAGTTTGGAAACCAGACTCAAAGACTTGATAGACTCTTCTACCCTTTACACAAGTTCAGCCTTCTCTGAACAAACCTTCTTGTGGCTGCTGAGGACTAAAGATCAGCTAAAGTTATTTGACAAACTACTGTAAAAAACTCAATCAAGCATTTGTGGTATTTTTCACAGTCAAAGGTATTTTTTCCCACCTGTGACTGCTGACTAAGGTGTTTGTTCTGAATACCTCAAATGCAGCCCTACCAGTCTCACCATTAACACATTCATTGTTCCCCACTGCTGGACAATAACTATATTTCTCAAGTCACCTAAAAATATTATAGCAGTTGCACCAGGTTGGCCACCTGAGATTTGGCAATGAAATAGCTCACTCCTGTTTTCATGAGTACTCATGTAAAGCCATATAAAAATTCATCCAGAGTTCAAAGTATATCAGAGAGACAGAGTGTCAGTACACAAAGCTAACATTTGGACTGAACCATCCATCACCAGCTGAGCACTCAGTAAACCAAGTAAAGCACATTTTAAATAGACAGGGCAGAGTCCTGTAACTTCCCCACTACCTGACCTCCCTAAAACCAAATGTTACTGTATTTATCAGAAAGATGTTGGCTTTTTTCTTCCTCTGCATACATATTGAGTGGTGTTTTTGAAGAATGCAGGAGAGCTGAACAATCAAATTTCACTGAAAATGAGCACAAAAGGGATAGTTTATCCACTCAGCCTCTTTTGGAATTCTGTGCCTTCACTTCTATTTAGCCTTTGGGATATTAAAAAAACCAGCACCAAACAAAAGACAGTATTTTCCAATTAATTAAACATATCAAATAAGTGCAACACTATGTCTGACACCAATATGCACAAATCTGATCCAGCATTTTAGAAATAAAACATTAATTTGGTTCTAGCTGATGCAGACTCCAAAAACTCCATAATAAAGGGCTTGAACAAGCCCTTTGACTAAGCAGACTTGATTGCATATGTTATACTTGAGAGGATTTTTTCACCTTTTTATATTAAATAAGTCCAATTCTGAAGTATAAGGGTGACAACATGGTAACTTTATCCTAGAAAATATTGCAAAGTTTAGTTAGCTGTAAGACACTCAGCTTCTCTTAGTGATCATTGCTTTTTCTTATCCTTTGTTAAGAGAAATAAAGAAAGTGAAATAATACTATATCTACTTATATCTTTTAGCAATAATATAGAACTACTATCTGGTTTTGAGACAGATGCAAGAATGTTAATTAAAAACTAACTTCAAGGCATCTCAAATGTCTCTTCCTAGAGAAACATTTTTTTTCCTTTCAATAGAAGCAAAAAATTACCACCTGAGCCAAATTTTAATTACATTTTGGATAATTAGTTAACAATAGCAGTTCCTCAAGCTATTATATATTTTAATAAATCTGAAGTCAATGACAGTTATGTAAGACATTGTAAAACCAACATTTGCTGAAAAATATCATACTAAGTGATTTTAAAAAAACCTCACATAAACATGTTTTTATTTTACATCCTTCTTTAACAGCTCTTCCACAGTGATACTAAAGTCATAAATGAAAATTTCTTCAGCAGTTCTGATGTTTTAATTACATACAACAATTTATACTACAAATTCATGATAAGACACAGCAATGTACAGCACCAGCAGTGAATAGTTTTCAGAACATATTTTACTACAATTTTCTCATTCTAATTGAGGTGTTTTTTTGGTTTTTTATTTTTCTACTATTCACCAGGCTGAATAAATAGTGTACTTATTCTACACTGATTGAGATTACTCTCTCCTTAGCTATATGCATTGGCATTTAGTGATTTTCTTTTCCAAATCAATTAGAAACTCTGCTGGATTCAGTGTTTGGTTTTTCTCTATTTTAACTTAGAGAAAAATATCCAAAGTTATTTCTCTGTTGCAAATAATTGTCTTTTCCTCCCTTAAACCCATCTTGTTCCAATCTTACACACTCTTTGAGACTGTAATACAAATGACAACCTCCTTCCCTTAATATAAACAAAAAGTATTAGAAAGAACAAACACCAGCTGGGCTAATCCTTCGCTCTGCAGTTCTTTTATAACACAGTGATCCTACACTAGCTTTTTCTATTTGTAAAAATGCATATCAGGAACAACAGGACTAACACTGCATCCTGGATCACAGCTCTATAGTAAGTTTTGGGATCTTGAACGCTTGTGCACCACCCTTATGTGCAATTTTCAGCCCTAGAAAAGCAAAACACGGTTCCATTCCAGGGCAGACAACAGACTCACAAGATGGTTTGTTTGAAAAAACACTCCCCAGTAAGTGTAAAATGAAGACTGTTCAAATACCATTCAGCTTTGGAGATGCGGGCTATTTTCTTCCATATATCTCCAAATCTCATCACCGTAAGGAAGGCATATGAATATAAACAGAGCTACAGGTTGCACTTGTAAACAGTGTTTCTCTGGAAGTGTTTAATTAAAGCACTGCCACTTTTTAGGTTTTTGAATCTTTACTGCTGTTTTAAATGGGACATAAGCAGTCATGACCTTTTGTGTCTGATGTCAGAAAAATGAAAAGGCCCAGCAATAACTGGAGTTTACATTGGCTTCATTTTCCAGTCCACAGTTAAATACACACTATATCCAGCGCACCATACATTCTTGAAGGCTTAAGATGCAATGCAAGCCCTCCTTGTGTGAAGAAAACAGATAACAGCTGGAAAATTGTGGAGTACTTCCAATAGGGACTTCTGCTTCCTCATAGAGTCCTGCTCAATGAATTACAATTATAATATCTCCATGGCTGTCAAACAACAACTTACTTTAAAAACACCAGCTGTACTATGCTGCTCTTTCTTCTTCTCTTGTTGCAAGACTTATCAAACAACTAAAATATTGTATATTCTTCAGTGAAAGGCTGGCCTGTAAACTTTGAAGAAGATTAGAAGAAAACAAAACAAGCCAACTTGTAGTTGCTCTGTATACACTAAAATTATCTAATTCTCCTATGTTTAATGTTCAGCAACTGAATAAAATGGTCTATATTCAAGAGGTTTTAAGTACCCATTTGATGTCTTTTGGGATTGTGTGGATTTACCTATGCAAGCATATCATTGTCAAATCTATCAAAGATTTGATTATCATGACAGCTTTTCACATGCCAGCTATGTGCCAGTTTTCATAAACTTCTATAAAGAATGCTTCCCCCCCCCCCTTTGTTTAATGTCTCCAGAGTATATAACCTAACAATAAAAGATCTAAATCCAAAGAAATAGCAGAAAGCTGAATAAAGCAGTAACAACGACTTATTTTCTAGAAGTTTAATTCTATCTTATTAACAGCAAAACAAATAGAACTCTTTTCCTTTATACCTTCTACTGGAGTCCTAAGGGTAAAAATAATGGAATGTGCAAATTACTGGTTCATTGCAACTGAGATCCTGATTACAAGCACCAGTCTTTCCAGGTACTTGAAAGAAGACACACATTCTAAGAAGAAAATTAACTCCCCGTGGAAGGCTCTCCACCAACACTATTATATTCCTTTGAAAACAGAAACCTTGATCAGTTCATAAGGAACAGTATCATCCTGGTGTTTGGTCAACTCCAACTGCTTCTGGGAAACAATCTTTAGCTATTGCCATAAAAATCTGATCTGCAATCCAGTTTTTCCCCCACTAGCTCTGGATTTCTGTGCATTGCCTACAACTGGCTAATTTGTTTCCTTGGGACACTTTCGAAATTCACTCTGTGCACTGGGCTTCAGATTACACATTTTTCACAGGGGAAAACAAAGTATGTTTTAGTCACATAAAGGAACAAAATCTAAATAGGATGACAGTTTTGACCAATCCGCATTTCTTTCTTCAAAGGTATTTCTTAAATGTAGGTTTCTCAAAGTCAGCTTTAGATGTAATATTTCTACATTTCTCTATTTTGCCTTCAAATTACTTCTTCAATGCTTCCCTCTTGAATTCCCATCCCACCTTTTTTTAATACCTGCCTTTGCACTATTTTAGAAGGCAAGCAGGTGCATAGCTTGAGAATGACAGTTTACTTTTCAGCATAGTCATATTGACAGCCATGAGACGGAGTGCTGGTAAAAACTGATAATGCTAAAACTTGCCAACAGATTTATACAAAGCATTAAAAAATTATATTTCCCCACAGAGATTAAAAAAACTACTTTCTCTAGGAAAGACATTGTATTTTGGGAATTATTTATTACTAATTTGTGATTAAGGTCTGCTTCACCCCACGTTCCATCAAATCAGTCAAGATCAAAAGGCTCTCTCCACTTGCTGCACAAGGCTCAAACTAGAAGACCCTTTCTATGGAAACTTTCCATGAACATGTCCAGAGCCTTTCTGAGACTATTTTGAGACATTATTAATCTTTCCCAAGTAATTTCTACGAAAAGCATTTAATTTTTCACATTTTCCACCTACTCGGGGACAGCATTTTGTGTAAGGAAGCTGTAGCTCAATCGTTTCTCCAGCTTGTTATTTTTGAACCTCTGGGCTTTAACATTTCTTCTAAATATCATTCTAGTAATCAAATCGTTTACACAAATTAACCTCTTCCAAACCTCTTCTTCCAACAAAGAAATCCCTCTAAGAGAATGAAAAGAACCCACAGATAGTGTTTTCTCAGAACTAAAATACTGGAGTAACTTTTGGACGTGGGCAGCAACATGACTGTAGACTCATCAGTTCAGCTGACGGTGAGAGCATCCTGTCTCTGAGCAGAGCAGCACAACAGTAACTGCACAGCCCACTGGGAACCCTTTCAAACCACAGGGCGAGAGCTTTTCCTTTCCCATTATAAATTTTATAAGGGTCTCAAGTCTCAGCTGAGCAGAGAAGTGCTTTGTGGTCATTTGGAAACAGATACTGATAGGTGCTTGACAAGCACTGATCATTTGAGATTCAGCACCCATCAGGATGAGAGCATTTTTGCATAGCCTGAGGGTTCACAATCTGACAGTCCATAGCTGAAGCAACTCCAGAAGATGCCAAGCCTTCAAGCACTCAGGCCATGGAAGGTGAGAACAGTGCTTCTCTACTCTTAAAGAATCTGACAAAAAAGAATGGAAATTTTGCATTCAGTTGTCATGAAACCATGGAGTGATTACGGCGTAACCTACTAAGGTTTTAAAAAATGTCTGGTTTTATAGTCCCTGTAATATCATTACATTATTTCCTATGATGCTATAGCATTTTTAATTTTAAAAGCCCAGAGTGCTCAAAAGATGCTTACATTACAGCTGCAAGTTTTGTCTATATCTCTTCCCATCCTATGTTAAAATACCCACATATTCTTCCTGTACTTGTTCACACTAGATTCAGATTACATCTGTACTCCCACATGGGCTAAGGAAGAGCTTCTCCATGTTAAACTTATGTTCAAAAGTAAAGATAAATCTCATAGAGCTCTAGTCAATTTGGACTACTTTTGAGCAATAATAGATTATTTTCCAAAAAGGGGCAGGGGTAAGAAGAAAATAGAAAGGAGGGGGGGAGGGGGTAGATGTAGATCTCTGTTTTTGAAAGCTTCATCCCATCCCACTGCAGCTTCTTTTGTTGCCTTCCATGCTTCCGTGAAAATTAAGAAATCAAATGCTCCATAACATTGTCACTGGATTCCCACAGAAGTCTTACTCTGACTTTCATTAAACAGAATTATGCAAAAGTGTTACAGAGGCTCACTTTTGAAGAAGCCTAATACAACCTTCTTGAATTAGGTTTAGTTAACCTATCATCAAAATTAAAGTTGGAAACAATCTCAGGTTAAAATTGAAAGAAAATACAATATTTTTCTTGTGTTAAAATAATATTTTTAGAGTTTTCAATAGAAATAACACTCATGCATAATGCATAATATCACCATTTAGCCAACAAGTATAGAGCCATTTTAATCTCTGAAGGAGACAGTAAACAGTGTAGGCAGGGGTTCTACTTAACCCACACACTCCGCTAATACATTTTAGATAACAGGCCAGTGCATTTAAATAAAGTCCAGATTCAATTTAATAGTATTTGTTACAAAGCTTTATCTAATTATAATAGTCAATCTTTATTACTAGCCTCAAAAGTGCAGAGAACCCTATTATAATCCTTCTTTCTAATGATCTCTTCACTATCATAGTAATAACACTCAGCCATAAATTAATCATCTGTTTACAATCGTGAGTAAACATCAACTCAATTAACAATTGATAAATAAACGGTCGACTCTGGAGGCTATTTCTGTTATAAATGTGGGTACTGAAGGATTCTGCACAGCTCTGCTATTTAACTCAAAAAGTGTTTCTGTGTATCCAGAGATTTCTGTTCCGCACAGTTTAAATGAAACATATAACATGAACTGCACAGGTTTTCCATTATAACAGTGCCACCCATCTTTTGTGCTGCTAAGTGTGTGGGAGGATATGGTCTGTCTTTTCCAGGGATTGCTTTGTTCCTCTCAGACTAAACACAAGATGAAGTTAACATATAGAACTGTTTGTTTCTGTTATTAGAACTGCTGAGTAAGCTTTTTCCTTTCTAAGCATTCAGCTAATTTTTGAGTCCAATGCTAGATCACAGTTCTCCCTCTTTAATTAATTTAATTAATTTAATTAATTTTTCATCATTTCAGTTGCTGTGGTTTTTTCCCCTTGGTGCATGTGGACACATTACTGGAGTGACTGTTAAAAGTGAGGAAAACATTTCCCTTGATTACCTACCCTGACCTGCAAGAAGCAGCTCAATTACTATGTTCCTTACTCCACTTTTCAGATTTTGTCTTTTAGAATGCAATGGCAACTGAACCAGGGTGGTTGGGTCCAGGGACAGGCTCCCCAGGGAAGTGGTCACAGCACCAAAGCTGCCAGAGTAGAAGAAGCATGAGACAATGGTCTCAGGCACATGTTGTGATTCTTGGGGTTGTCCTGTGCAGGGCCAAGAATTGGACTGAATGATCCTTATGGATCCCATCCAACTCTGGGTATTCTATGATTTTATGAATCACACCACGCACTCACGGACATCAAACTATCTCAATGACCCAAGATTCTGGCCTGGGTTGGAACTAGAAGACTTCTACCCAACTGCTTCCTGGCTATCCACTGGTCCGCATCTTCATTTCTCCCTCAACATTCCTGATAAAGATCTACACCAAATTTTCTTTTTTTTCTTGACTGACATGTATAAATTTGAAACCCTGACAGCTCTCTAGAAGATAACATAAATTCTTGATTCTGTCTCTGTTGGTCAAGGCACAGCACCCAAGACAGATTGGAACAGCTAGAAGGCCATAACTTCTATTTACCTCCTATAAAAATATTATTCCTCATCAAAGAGTGGGATTACCTCTGTTTTTGCAGCCATACTGCATATTTCTGTCTCCACTCTACAGCTTGCCTGAGGTTTCTGGGAACTGAAATAACATGCAATCCCACAGAAAACTCCAAAGGAAGGAAAAACACCTGTTTGAAATCTGGTACAGAGCACATAGGTCCAAACCACCTGACCCAATGCTAAGGGCAGACACCAGCATGATATAACTTGAGCCAGAATAGATGTAGGAACATATTCTTGTTTTGACAACAAAGATCATTTTCTGCTGTCCTTAGTTATCTGTGTGTCTTGTAAACCGACATATAGCCTACAAGAAAAGGAAAACAAACAAACAAACCAATCCACAAAAAAAAACCCCTCTAAACCCCAACTATTTGGAAAAAAGAAATTACTACTTTGACTGGAAAAATATGGCAGTACACGTGGAATCTGGCAGGACAAATACAGACTACAAGAGAAGAATTTCAAGGAATCATAAAAAGCCCTGTCTGCTCATGGCTGGAATGTGATACATAATCTATATATCATTGAAAATAATAATGATTTTAGAGAGTATTCTTTTCAGATTATTACCCTTTCCTAATGCATAAAATAATCCATTCTTAGTGACCATCTATTTTCAACTATAGAGCTTGTGCCTGAACATACTTCACATTTGTCTGGCCCTGGAAACAGTCTCTTGAAGGTAAGACTAGTTTTTTCGGAAACTCTCTAGCTTGACTCATGACAACTGAGTTACCAAAGACATTTGTACTGAATAAACACAATGCTTTGAACAAAGCATTTTCAATGTTGCTTTGAAGGAAAGAGATAGCAATTATTCCTATTTTCAAATGCAGGTCTGTGATGAGTCTACCATCTGTGATGCCTTTACTTCATGACTGCATGTTCTCATAAACTCTGGAACACTCCATAAGTCTATGTCTGGTCAGTCTTTGAGAAATTCTTTCCCCAGCCAGTATCACTTCAGTCACTCTTAATATTTGTCATAGCTCCTGCCTTCAATTTCAGACTTTTTGGGAGCAATTTTAAAGCTCCTTTTTAGCAATACTTTCCATCTCCTGTACCAAAGAGACCAACCTTTCTTAAAATACCAGGCAGTGGAAACCTAGAGAGATTCACATAAGAAAAAAACTAGACTATGACTGTTCATAAAATTTTTGAAGAAAGAAACCGAGACTAAAAATGGAAGAATACTGTAAAAATCATGTAATCCATGACAAATCTTGACTGCATTATTTCTATGGTTGGGACTATATAATCCACAACGCACAGGAGGAAAAACGACTCTTCAATCAAAGATAAAAAAAGAGTAATTTTGAATATTAACTGTTCTGTTATAGTTGCATTGCTTCACTGACACAGATATCACCAAATAAAAATGGTGTGCTCAATAAAAACTCACCAGCGCTACAAAGTAGGAGCAGAAGTGATAAATGCAGTACAGGATTTTTTTGTTTGTTTCTTTGGGTGGGCTTTTTTTCCTCCACTTTAATGAAGTCAGCACTTGCTTTTGCTGCTAGATAACAAATCCCCATGTCAGTACTACATAAAATGTCCATTAGTAACCCCGAATTATCTAATACTTCTGACATTCTAAGTTCTTGTGAAATAAATTGATAGTCCAGGGTAACACATGGTAGTTAGAAAGCCATTCAGGAAAAATATATTTTAAAACATACCCCTAAGTCAACCCCTAAGTTGACACTCTGCAAAGCTCAGAAAAGTCAAGCAAAACTTGGACAGGAAACCAAAGGCCTGTTGCTTCACAATCTCGTGCTCCAAGTCCTCCAAGCTCACAATTCCCAGTGAATAAGAGTTCAGTCACATTGAAGAATTCCTTCTATAGGATGTTATAATGTACAGTGAGCTAAAAGTGCTCAAACCTAAAATGGAAATTATCAGTAAGAAGATCTCATTGGGCCAGATCTTGCAAAAGAAACTTATCTGAAGTATTCCAGAAATGCAGTCAACTTGAAGCTAGTTCTATAAGCAAAAGTCTGATCCAGACTTGTGAGACAGCCAGGGTTTCAGCACATACCTAAAACTAAGAAAGAGTTTCCCCAAATCTAGTGAATCAATAACACATTAAGATCGTAGCCCACTCCTCCCACTCCTCCTGTTTGCTTGGGGGTTTTTTTAATACCACTGCAGCTTTCTGAAGTTAAAGGTGTTCTAATATGTGGGTTTAGCTGTACTGATTTCTGTAGGTTAACCAAGGAAATAGGAGTCATTATGGATGATGACCTTCCAGTGTCCCTGATATGGGAGATATATGGCATATGACTTGATCCACATAAACCGAAATGTTCAATGATGCAGGAATTTCATAACCTCTAAGGAATTCATATTCTTTCTGCAACACTGAATGAACTGGAATTATACTAATCTTCCACTGTCTTATCCTACATCTTTAACAACTCCTAAAGACGGCTGTGGCTATTTTATTCAACCATTATTTTTTTTTCCCGACAATAACTTGGAAGATAGTTATTACTAAATGCACAGTTATAAAGTCTATATATTAATATGAGAGTTTCAGAACTCGGAGCAGTGACACGACAATAATAAGCAAGCATTGAGCACAAGCACAGATGGCCATTGACCAAAGCACTGAGTATGTGCTCTTCCCATCAGTTATCAGCAGAGCAGCTTTAGTCCCAGTAAAGTACTCGTGTCTTCAGCAGCAGAATTCCTCATTAGAAAATTTAAGAGCAAATTGATTCTGTCTTTGAAAAAAACACTGAGTCTGAGACATTTGAGAGTGAATTCAGTATGTTACACTAAAGACACTACAAAAACCACAGAGAATTTGATCAGGAGAATATAACAGAGCAATACACTTCCACAGAAGAGTTTGGTTCAACTGAGAAGAAACTAAGCTGACAGGAGAGATGTGTCTCCACAGATGATAAGCAAAGGCCTAAGAGAAATAATGTCTGAAAAGCAACAGATCTTGGATTCCCAGTAAAATCTAATGAGCATTCAGGACTTCGAGAAATCCAAAGCCAAAAGTTACAAGCAAACAGTATTACTTGACTAGAACTTTATCACCTAGACAAAAGGAGATTGTTCTTGAAAGGCTTTCAAAATGTGTGTCTGTTTTTGTCAATTACCACATACACATAATCCTAATGAGAGGCATCATAAAACCTCTTCCTTTATTTTTTCCTCAGAAGTCTAAGTCCTATGGCAGACTTAAGCTACTAGGTGGTTTCTAGTCCTCAGTATAGTTCTTGAGAGCCTAAGGCTTTTAGCTTCCAAAAACTGCTTGTCCTACAAAGTACTAGGCAGATCATGTACATTTCCGGTTGGAGTTATATTAGAAATGGTTTCTTGAAAATAAACAAAGAATACATCTCTTAAATATTCTCATTCTATATAAAGAAGTTACACCAATTCTTTATGCACAAAAAATTTCCTAAAATGCTTTTATTCTATCTGGTGCACAATCTTAGATAGTGCTATCCTGCAAACTTCCTTGCTTAAATATTGGAAACAGCCACAAAGGGCTGCATATAAATATAACATAATCTATTTAGACTTACCATTACCTTCAGTCTGACTTTTCCTACTGAATTAAGATTCAGCAAAATAGTACCTTAAAGTCCTCCATAATTAGATAGGTAGAAGCCTGCAAATATGGGAACTTGTAAGAGTAAAGATTAAACCTCAGTAAGATTCAATAAAGTCTATATAACAACTACAAAAACTCTACCTTCCAAAACACCACACTGGAAATCTGTACACAATATAATGCAAAACACCCACAAGAGATTTTATTTCCCCTCAGACTTTTTGTAAGTATTTCAAGCAAGTAGCTATTTCATTAACCATTTGGAGGTAGAAAAGGGTAGTAGTTAAGCTTATGGAAATGTAGCTGAACAGTTCTTCCACTCAGGACTGGACTTAAAGTAATGATATAACAATCCCAAAAGCTTTTCAATTAACAGTATCACACACAGATGAATTTCAACAATCTATATGTACATAAATATAAATAAGGACCACACTCTATTCCTAATTGTTCATGAACCTCTGCTATCTTAGCTATGGCGCCAATTATAGATGGAATCTCTTAAAGCCCTTGGCTTAGAAGTCAGCCTAGAAATCTCAGACCATATATATAATATTTTTGTTTCCAAAATAAGCAAGGCATGTTCCTCAGTCTTATTTGAACAAAGGTTATAATCACTCTGTTACACGAGTTGTCAGATGGTCTTGTCTCTTCACTTTCCCCAGGAACTTTTGCTGCCTGCAGTCTCTTCTACCTTTTGCTTTTATCATCGTTTCTCCTCAGTCTGCTCAATGAGCAAATTTTACGCAAAGCAAGGAAGAAAAGAGATTTGTGGTCATTCTGTCCTCCTCCAGAACTAGGCTCCACAGCCTTGAGCCAGCTGCTGAGAAAGCTCTGTCTGTTGCTCTCAAAACACCATCCTCAAGGCTGACAGTTTCATAGTTCCTGTGAAACGTAACTGTCAAGGGAATCTGTCACTACAGCAGGAGGAAATAAATTTCTTAGATAGTTTGAGCCAGTTCCATTGAGAGCTTTGAAAATTATAAGGGAAAAAAGCAAATTTAATCAATTTTCCAGCAACATTAAGGGTGGGGACCAGCAGCGGAGTACAGTCTCAGAGACAAAGTGTCACCAGTCCATACTGCTTATAATTACAAGGGAATGGTTTCTCTTGGGACATACTGGCTCCTACTTTAAGTCCAAATTAGGAAATGTGCAGGTCTACTGGCAGAAAGCCAGGCTTATTTCAATGCTGTTGAGTCTCTCAGAAAGGGTCCAAGGGAATTTAGGCTAGTTCTTATTATGTAAGAACCTGCATCATATCAATCCCTATTTTCACAGGGTTGGAAACAACCTCCAGGATTGAGTCCAACCTTTGACCAAACACCACCATGACAACTAAACTATAGCACTAAGTGTCACATCCAGTCATTTCCCGAAGGTTTCCAGAGATGGTGACTCCACCACCTCCCTGGGCAGCTCGTTCCAATGCTTAACCACCCTTTCAGTGAAAAAAATTCTTCCCAGTATCCAACGAGAACCTCCCCTAGCACAGCTTGAGGCTATGTCCTCATGTTCTGTTACTGGCTGCCTGCCAACCCCTTCTTGCTGCAAACTCCTTTCAGGTAGCTGCAGAGAGAGATGAGCCTCCTTTTCTTCAGGTTAAACAACTCCAGCTCCCTCAGCCCCTCCTCAAATAACTTATATTCTAGGCCCCCCACCCGCTCAGTTGCCCTTCTCTGGAACACACTTCAGCACCTCAATGTCTTTCTTCAAGCGAGAGGTCCAAAACTAGACACAGTACTTGAGGTGCAGCCTCAGGAGTGCCCAGTACAGGACAATCACCTTCCTGGTCCTGCTGGCCACACTATTTTTGATATGGGCCAGGATGCCGTTGGCCTTCTTGGCCACCTGGGCACACACTGGCTCAAGTTCAGCCACTCTTGACCAGCACTCTCAGGTCCTTTTCCACTGAGGCACTTCCCAGCCACTCTGCCCCCAGCCTGTAGCACTGTAGGGTGGTTGTTGTGACACAAGGGCAGGACCCAGCACCTGGCCCTGTTGAACCTCAAACAAATGATGTCAGCCCACTGATCCAGCCTGTCCCAATACCTCTGTAGAGCCTTCCTACCCTCCAGCAGATCAGCACTTCCATCCAAGTTCATATTGCCTATGAACTTATTGAGAGTGCACTTGGATCCTCTTGTCCATATTTTTGATAAAGATATTGAACAGGACTGACCCCAGTACAGAGCCCTGGGGAACCATTCTAGTGACTGGCCACCAGTCAGCTATACTGACTTGTCCTATTAACTCCTTCCATATCAGGAAATACACTATATTGATACTGATATTTTTCAAACTGATCAACTGTATCCTCCTGAGTTTGAGTTTAGTTCATTCCCAAATCAGCCCCTGGGCCTTGCCCATTCCTAGGATGTAACTCCCTGCTGGAATGAACAGACTGGACAGCTACATATGCCAGCTGAGAATCTAGCCAGATGTATTATTCTGGTAATTCATTTTCTATTCTGTTACTATAGTGAATGGGGAGGGGGGAAAAAAAAGTCACCCCTTCCAAATCTAACACCGTACAGCCACAAACATAATGTAAATAAAATCTAACATTCAATTCCCCACAGCACATCCCTTTTGTTACAGTGGCATTTCTGATAACAGGAATTACAGCCACATGGAGACTTTTTGTTCCCCACTAAAAGTGTGATATCTCTGAGAGCAGATGATGGTTTTATTACAAAAACTTCTGTAGTTTGAAAAGATCAGTAGTAAAAGTTAGTTCAAGGTTTTTATTACTTCTTTTTTTCAGAGGAAACTAAAGGAGGAAAACCACTGGTGATGTATGAAAAGATTGCTTGTTTACAATCAGTACACAGATCCTTGCCTTTTTCATGAAAGGAAAGGAAACCAGCAGGAGAATTACAATACAGAGCACCTCCCAGGATCTCTTTCACCATTCTCCCCATTTGTGTATTAAGCAACAAGGCAGCTGTTGAACAAGTACTATCAACAAAGCAATCTTCTAGCCCTTTGATTTAGGCTATTCATATCTTCTGCCCTGAAATAAAATGACTTTCACAATTAAAACACCGAAATCAATGCTGTATCTATTGTCATGTCTGCAGGAGAAAAGCTTTAATTACAACTCTAGTTAGATAACACAATCATTACACCTCCTTAATCTCAAATATAAAACCAGTACCCTTTGAGTGCTATGCCACCCTTTCTTTGATTTTTTTTATGTGAATGGCTTTTTATCTGAGCACTTTAATTTGCATGCCTTTGCTGCGAGGCAGCTCCCCGTGATATGTTAATTGCAGAGTGCTTTAAGTACTAAAAGATTAACATAAAACCCTTTGCAAACAAGCTAATAGTTTATGATAATTTTTGCATGGCCTTTGTCTGTCTATCACTGGATTGCCTCTAGCTGTAATTTTATAAAGAAGCTGTAAAATATCATTTAAACAAGTTCATTTACACATAATTATTACCAGAATCACATTATTCAATTTAGATACTCCAGCCTATTAACAATCCATGAACTAAAATGTAATTAAACTATTTTCCTTTTATGAACCTATTCATTACAATGTGTGGGAGATGGATCTCTCAGTTTCACCGAAAATTTCAGCACTTTGTTGTTGGAAATGACAAGTCTGGTGCTCATTCTGTGCTTTTAATTATATTAAAAGTATTTCAAGGCAGGTAAGATAAAGAATATATTTATAAAAGAATGTGTACAAATGCCAAGAAGGTGTCATCCTTTAACATATATTTATTTCACACCACAGTTTGCACTTCTTATCAGATAAAATAAAACTAGGATATATCATTTTAATTAAAAGTTCTCAAGTTTTCTCATTTCTGAAGAAATATTTGAAGGGAAAAAAAAAAGTTTATCCCTAACAAGATTGGTTTAGCATTTCAATTTCAGCTCTTGTCTAATACCTTTCAGTACAGGGACTTTCACTGTGCAGCTGTGGATATTCCCCTTTGATAAAGATCATCTTAGCTCAAAAAATTGATTATGTTTCAAGAAAGACTAAAGTTTGCTGTGCATCTGTCCATCACGAACTGTAAGAGTTGTCTTAATGGGCCCAGAGCCTAACTGCCATTTACTAACTCACATTGTCAAAACACCATCGTAACACTCAGAAGATCCTCCACTTAGCATTTCACCAGGCATGGGTATCAGGCCCTCCCTGGTTACTGATTGCATTTTTATCCCAATTATCCTGACTTATCAAAGGAACAATCTGATCTGGACAATAAAAGCCTCAGTCTTTGCTTAATGATACAAACTGGAGACTCTCCTACACAAACCACACCTTAGGACTGCTGACGAAATAAACTCAATGGAAACCTAACACATGGATAATGTGCCCTGATAATCAAAATTATTTTATCAGAAACATACAAATCAGAAGACACTAAGCATTTCCTTTTATCTTTGAGGATAGAAGCCAACATATCCAAGAGTCAGTCATGAGGAAGACAAAAAGAATGGACCCATAACAACTAGAAATACTGATTACCCCTGGTTTCAATTCTCTCACACCTGTGTTAGAATGGAAAACTTACTAAAAATTTAAGCTGTAAATTAGATGGTACCATTACTGAGACAAAGACAGGTCAGAGGGATGCTGCAGGCAAGAAAAAAAAAGCAAAAATCAAGTCATTCCTCCAATGGGCATGAAGAGCAAGTATTTCTCTTTTTTTTGGTGACATCATCCAAAATCCAGCCTCTATCAAGTCCCTCTACCTAATGTCTGATGCCTACTTTTTCAGCTAAATTTAAAAGCTGCAAATTAGTTCCATTATGGATACTTCTCTTCTGCACAGATAAAAAAACTGGCCTTGACAAATTTGTTAATATTCTAATGATTGATATTTCTTATCCAAAAAATTCAAGATAAGCTTTTGGTCAAAGCACACAATAATCACATAATAATACTAATAAGAGAAATGCCAACAGAAATTATTATGGGAATAAGATGGTCTACAAAGAAATTCTGTTGCAAAACAGGGGATTCATAAGAAAACCCTGACAGATATTTCAGTCTAAATGGCCAGGGATCTGTGAATCATTGAGGCTGATAAGCTTAATTATTTCTAACAGTCTTCGAGCATTTATTTCAATCAAATGTCAATCTGAATGTTACCATTTAGATCAGTTCCTAGAGAAGTTAATGACTATAAACTCAGCAGGTAGCTGTGACAGACAAATTACAATAAAACCTAAGACCTTTTATTGTCTCTAAACTCCTGGTCTGTACCATAGAGCTACTTCACAACCCTTTGTAGCAGACTTTGCAGAATAAATTCCAGCATATACTTTTTCCTTTCATTTTTTTTTTTTTAATTTCAAACACTAAGGGTACAACAAGGAAATGATAAATTTTAAATAAATTCAAGTTTGACTGTCATTCTAGAGCACAGCCTAGCCCTACCAGAACTCTTCTAGATCCCAATACATTTACAGAATTACAGTGAATTGCAGTCCCCAGTGTTCTTGATATTACATGCTTCAGAGACATTAACAGTTCTGTTTATTATTATTGCATTATTATTATTATTATTGTTATTATTATGGTTATTGTTGCTGTTGTTATTATTATCTGGAGGTTTTAAGCATCAAGAGAGTATAAAGTTTTACTCTCTGAACCATCAGCATTTGAAATTTGTCTTCATTGTCAGAGACTTGTAAGCACTTTAAAATAAAACTAACACCACTAATTTTATATATCTACTCAGAAGTTAATTATTCATTGCCAGAGTAAGATAAAACAGTTTCACTGAGAAGAAAAGGTGTTAGGGTAGGTCAGGAATAGCTACAACTTGTCTTCAATGCTTACACTTATACAGAAGATCCTTTACTCAATGCCTAAAGAACCCATATGGTTGAGATATAACTGACAACACTTGCAGTGTTATTTAAAAGCATAACAAAAAAAAACCTCTAACAAAACACTTTAGCATCCCTGTTTACATTAGTAGCTTCAGATTGGTTTAGATAATGGTCTAAGAATAAAATCACTGTATTTCCTTTTCACAACAGTAGGCTTCGTCCTCAAAACAAGTTACAAACAGTTGCTTAAATGTGTGGGGTTTTTTAGTTTCATGCTGTTTTAAATCAAACTGTTCCTTATGTAGCAATAAGTTTATGAAGGAACCACAATGTATGAAGAGAAGCATTTTTTCATTTTAGAATCTCCCTGTTCATTCCAAACTCCCATTATTTGGACTGTCACCCTGACACTGCCTGAGGTGCATTCCAGCTCTCTGCAAGAGAATCTGCTTTCCCACTAATGGGGCTGTTCTTGCAATAGCAAATGTAATTTTCCACTCCATTACAAACAGTGTGCAGAAGGACCCTATTTCTCACTGCACACAGATCAGTTCCCAGTGAAATCCTCTTCACCAAATATTACAATAGCAGAATCCCCTTCAAATGTAGGTGCTTTTTCAGGGCTGGACAAACAGGTCTGATCCAACCATAGACACACCTGAACATTCACTGCTCCAATGTTCTTCAGTGTTAGAGAAAAATTCACAGAGGTTCAGGAAGGATCAAGAAGTTAGGAAGAAATGGAGAAAGCAAATAGTTCAACAATCCTTTCCCATAATACCATTTTCACACTGCTTTTCTTTAACAACCAGCCATAATGCAGATTTATATTGTGACTTACAATTCATTAATACACCAAATAGTGGTGTAACTGCATTTTGAATATCTTGCAAAGTTCAAAATCAGATGCCTTTGCAGCAAAGTAAAATTCAAGTAGAAGAAACTCCGCATTCTATAATAAAATAGTTATGTTCAGCTGTATTTTATATTTATTACCCTTTATTTATCTGCGTCATTACATCATCAAGACAATTTCAAAAAGAAAGGAACGAATATGATCACAGAAGAACTTATACACGTGCTTTGTCTCTTAATTCAGTATAAATTGTTCTCATGCAATCCTCTTCAGGAAACAGTATCTCTGTACCCTTTGATTAAAAGAAATAAAGACTAAGTACAAAACCAGTGCAAAAAGAACTGTCTGAGAATTCTAAGCCTAGAGTTCTAAACTGGGCATTAAGTTTATTAAAAAGAAAAGAAAACATTATGGCTTTCAATTAAAACTGACAACCTCGAAATTCAAGTTTCCCAAAGTTTTCCTCTTTCTACTGTGTTACAAAAATAACAATACTAAAGCAACTTAAATGAATTTTAAGAATATATCATGAAAGGACTTGAAGAGATATCTCTCATAGAGTCTATAATACGTATTGTAGCACCATTCACCAGGCAGAACAATTAAGAAGTCACCTAATTTTATTCACTCTCTCTCACTGGAGATACTCAAGAACTGCCTGGATGCAATCCTGCGCCTTGTGCTCTGCGGTGACCCTGCTTGAGCAGGGGGGTGGGACCACGTGACCCACTGTGGTTTCTTCCAACCTGACTCATTCTGTGATTCTGTATTCACCCCTCTACTCTTCCCAGACTGAGACTACAAAAGGCTAAGAAAAGATATTCTGAAATCAAACAAAAAATAAAATTTTTGTTTGCATTAATCAGATTTCAGTAAAAGAAGTATAAAGGTAATGCTGCAGCACTTGGGACTATATTAACAATATTATTTGCATTTTTCAGTTTCAAAATAAATTTATAAAGAGTACTTGAATTAAAATCTAGGAAAATGGGATCTAGAGTCTGGGGGTAGAAATGAGCAAAGAGCACTTCTTTATTTCTTGCTGTCACCACTGAATTACTCCTAGACAAATAAGCATTCTGTGTTGCAAACACGCAACCTTGGATAGCATGTTTTAATATAATAGCAAACTACTTTCATTCTAATTTTGGAAGGTATGTAGAATCACCATTGTGACAATATGGAGACATCTCTGTAGATATGTATCACTCCTGACAGCTTTTTAACTAGGCATTCAAAAGTTCAGAAGTACTAAAGAATATAAAAACATCACATCTGGGGAACCTTCAAAGACTAAGCATCAAATCACTGATCTCAACGATAAAGGCAGATGACAGGTGACTGGAGCAAAAGAAAGAATGGTAATAAAGTGACTACAATGGACACTTTCATAATTTATCATGGCAAGAATAAGGAAAGCACCTTTCTGTAGCTCGTGTAGTGTGTATCACAGAGCTACTCAGCAATATTAGCTGGGAAGTAGAACAATAGTCCAAACCCTCCAGGCAGGCTCTGTGGGGATTTAGTTATGGATGTCCCTGGGCAGACAGAGACGCACTCAGTGACGAAGCACAGAATGACAAAGCACCAAAATCCTTGACAAAAGGCAAATACAACTGACTCCTTAACTTTGAATGACTACTCAAGTTAGCCCAAATATGAATGCTTTAAACACCTTTCCGTTTTGTTGTATCTCTACAATTTAAAACGCAACAATTAACAGGATCTCTGGAATTGTCCCTGTCAGGTACAGCGAAGACATAAAATAACATTTCCCCTGTCAATTCTGCTTGGTTCTAAATTTTAATAAGGGCAAACTTTATTCTGAAGACAATAGAAATAATTGCAATAACTTTACAGCTTGAAATAATTAACAAAATTTTCCAGAATTATTCTTATTGGAATACATATTTGCAGTCATCAGAATAATTCCATTTAAAAGAGTAACTTGAAGGGGATAAGCCTAACTTAAGAAATAAATTCTAACTTGACTAGAAAAGATGCTAACCAAATATCCAACTCTAAGTTCACCACTAAAAAGCTTCCACCTCTTTTATTTAAACAGCTAATAACTCAGAAAATGATTACTTTTCCTACTTAAGATAAAAATATTCCAAATTTATTACAAGGATTCAAATAAATTCTGTAGTTAAATGAAAAAGGAGGCAATACATTTAGAAGAGGCTGAGAGCCAGTAAACATTGATCCACCACATGGATCTACCACACTCTCTTTAGATCTGATATACAAAGGCTTCAGTACCTCAGTGCAAGAAAGTTTTGTTGCATGATGAAATGGAACAGAATAAGGAAAACTCAGTTTACTTTAGTGCTACAGATGGTTACTTAAGATTGGGTCAAAAACACCCTCTAAACAACAGCAACAAGCACAAGGGAGTGGAAATGTAATGGAACTAGCATTATTCAAAGATCTTCTCAGCCTGAGAATAGCCTTCTATTCATAACTCCTGGAACACTTGGATTGACCTCCAGAATTACATCTGCTGAAGTTGGCTAAACAATTATAGGGTGGAACATGAGGAATTATAAACTAGGAAGTATATATTCACAAATTACTGCTACTTTGCATATTGCTACTAGTCTTAATTCTAACAGAATTGCTATGCAGCTCATTACTTAGGAGAGTCTATCATTTTTCCCCCTCTTGTGCTAGCAATGCTTTAAACCATAGTGTAATTAATGTAATTAAGTTATTAATAAAGATTGAAGGGGTTGAGCATCACATGAAATACTTAATTTCGTGTATCTTTAGCTGAGTGACTGTTTAGGTTTGTATTTCAACTGTCAGCCAAATGATGTGCAATTAAGCCAAGGCAGAGATCTCTTTTAACCAGGGATAACGTCAGATTCACAGTTCTGGGTGGTGGGTGGTAAAACTGCCCACTCTTTTCTATCTGTTGCATTTTCCTACTATGCCTTATTCATGTACTGCATGTATCAGTGTATTCATACTTTGCATTTCTCTATTAGTGTGTAATGCAGAATAGACGGTTATGTTGCAGAAACAAAATGTTCTGAAATTACCTAATAATGAGATGAATGAACTCCTGTCCTTATGCAATTTATTCTGTTGCTGTGGTAATTGGAACACCAGTGTGAAACTGCTCACTATCTCATTGTTCTACTTCTTCACCCTACATCTCTACAAAGCTACTTCTGGAAACAAAAATTACTTACTCTATTCAGGCAATACTCTATTGAAGCCTATAGAACTTGGAAGAGATGGGCATTATTTGTTCTGCATACAATCCTGGAACGGTAAACAGATGCCGTATCTACCTGAGAATCCTGGATCAGGTTTTGGCCAGGGCACAAGAGCTAGGGTAATCTCTTATGAAGACATTTCATGAACTTCCCAGTCATTCTAATGAGCTCCTGTGAAGACTTGCCATTATGTTAAAGGCTTGAAGGCTACCACTGAAAAGTGCACACATGCTTAAAATTGTCATCAGCACTGGCCCACATCACCATCTCATCTGGAAGATGTGCTGTATTTTTTTACATCAATAGTTGTAACTGGAAATATATGGATCAAGTCAATAATACTTAACAAGTGTTAAAATCATTTAAGGTATATCTTGTACAATCAGGCCTTGAAGGTGCCTGACATTAGGCCATGCCCTGGCTTCCAGAAAGTCAGGGTCACAGAGCTCTCTGTATTTATCAGCTGCATCAAGATGTCATAGGGCAGACAGGGCACGCAGACATTTCAAAGAAGTACAAAAGCAAAGGGCTCATATTATGAATGAAACAACTGAAGATTTATATTTGTGATCTTTCTATTGAGCCCTGATTTATGACCCTATTCTTCTAATTTACTGACTCAAGGGAACAAGCCTCCATCTAGTCTTAAGAGAAAGAAGCTCCTAAACATGAGATCAGTGTTTTGGGCACCTTGCAAAAAGCAACAAAGGAAAAACCTGTATTATTCCTATTCTTTTACACATGGAATTTTGTTTTTCATTGCTATAACATGACAAGTAATTTTCCAATTCACAAATGATAACTTTCTACATAGTTGCAAAATGCTGTTGACAACAGCCATCAATATCCCAACTCTTCTCTGCTGAATTATACTGAAAGTAAAATTGAGACTAGAGAGTAAGCTAATTTAGCCACTTATAATGGACTTGTAATAAGCCGTGATTTTAAATGGAGCATACTCTCAATTACTGCAAAGATCCCCAGACTGCTAAAAATTCTTCACAAGCTTTGTCTTTTATATAGATGAGGAACATTTTTTACCTAAATTTACCATGACAGACACACAGTATAAACACATGAAAAAAGTCTTAGCCAGGCACCATTTGTATTTCAACCCCAAGAGAGATATTTTCTATTTATCTTTTATTTCAAGTTATTAAAGACTGGGATATTTCAATCCAAAATTACTTTAGCATGACTATCACATGGAGCTCATGAAGAACATCTTAAATAAAAACTGTGTGTCAAATTTTGAGAATATGCTTTTTATTCAGTGAGAAACACAGCGAACCTTTACCTTGTTTACTCTCCTGTAGTAATAAAAGGTTTATGAAACACAGTGTAGAAAGCTGACTTCACTTCTAAGGCCATCAATAAGAGCACTTTAAGCTAAAAAAAACCCCGAACTTTCTGCCCACCCCCACTTTTCCCATTAAAGGCTCATGAGGCGTTCTGGACAATAAAATCAGTTGGAGATGTCCTTGATCTTTCTGTGGCTTTTATAGAAGCCAGATGGCTTGGCTCTGGAACATCTCATAATTTAGTGAAATGAAGAATTAAAGGAAGAGTTCAGAATTAGCAAAATTAAACTGCATGAGTTACCAAATGTCAAAACCACTGGAGTTTTTTTCTTCTAGAATGTTACATATACTACAGGCTCTCAAATAAGCTCAGAGGAAAAATAATACTGGGCTGAAGTTGTGTATTTCAATAGTTCTGAACAATGGGTTTGACAGCCAGAAAAAAAATTCCAAAACTATTTTATTCCACTTAAGCATACATTGTCCAATATGCCTTCCAAGCACAATAGCTACATTTTCTATTATTTTGCTTCAGTCATCCCTTGTGCTGAAGACTGAAGTGCTGCTGACATTAACACAGAATCACGAATATCAGGATAATAAGACAATTTGTAGGACTGTACTGTGTGAGTATAGAAATGAAATAATCTGTACAGGACTTGCGCAAGGAAAGGGTGTTAAGGAGTCACAATTATCTAAATAAGGCAAGTAATAAATAAAAATAAACCTTTGCACACATAAATCTTTTCACCAAGGAAACTGAGAATGTTTCTTACGCACTCTCCAACACCCTGGGAGATATATATTTAAGCTGAAAAACTCTTCAGTCAGAAACTCAAATTCAATCCTTATTTCATCATGAGTCTGTGAAGCTCACAAGCTTTTTAGGTGCTGTGTTTTGTTTCATATTTGTTCAGCACCATATTAACAAGCACATGCCTTTCTCATGCTATCAAAAATGATTTAATAATTATCCCCAAGACAGAGAGCTTGTTATGACTCTTTTCTTTACTCTACAGTTCTGTTACATGTCATATATTGGTGTCATATTTGAATTTCATTCCTGCCCTCCAGCAATATCCCATGTGATTTTCTCCAAGATCTTGCGATGGTTATTGAAGACTTTGTTTTCAGAGAAAACATTAGCCCTCAGTTTTGAAGAATTGCTTGAGGTGGAAAAAGAATTTGAATTATACCCTGCTAAAACTGTCATCAAAGTGAATTATTACTGTTTACAGTTGTTTTCATTAATTTTACCTGTATCCGTCCATCTAGATAATATACATAAAGACAGAATGCACATAAAGAGCCATTCTATAAGAGGTTGCAAAATAAAATAAAATAAAACAAAATAAAATAAAATAAATTTTTAAAACCCTCAGCAATTACAAATGCCAGGATTAATTCTGCTTGTGCAAGTGCCATTGAAACCTTCTTTTTACAACCACTCTTCACATGACAGCAATATTAGCACATCTAGTAGTAAAATAGTAGAAAAGTTTTACACCTTTTGTCTCGGGTTAATACCTGAAATACAAGAAGTCACTCTCCTTGGTTCTGCAGTATTGTACTTTATGGACATTCCCTATCCCCAAATGCATCATGCACCTAGCAAGACAAGAAGAAATGTATGAGTTGGACATAAGATGAAATGCACACACAAAGGAGAAATTTATGGAAGCTATTTCTAATGTTAGACGAACATTGAATACTTAATTTTATCACCTAAAAAAAAATTAGTATATGCAATTTCCTGAACTAAAAAAAGTCAAGCTACATACTATAACACTGATATATTGCAAAGGTCAAAAATAACCCTGACAATCATAATCTTGATGTGCACAGCCAGAAGTGCCCTGGTATCCCCAGATAACATGTGTCATGATTCAATCAGTTGATAAAAATAAAAAGTCTCCAAGAATAAACTCTTTGTCAAGCTTTGCCACATGGGAATCCAACAACAAACTTAAGACACCATTATGCTGTGACTGAAACATCAGTTTTTGCCAATGTCAAGTGATGTCTCCAACACAGGCAATTAAGACTAGCATCAAAGCAATTCAATGGAAGATACAATTATACAAATTTACCTTTTTTTTTCTATGATCCCAGTACCTAAGAAGCCCAGGGGTTAACAATCCCTACAAAGTATTATTAGCAGATTTCTCTATACCTCGACCTGAGAAATATTTCTTCTGTATTATGTGCAGCAAGCTAAATCTTTCCAAGACTTAAAAGTGTACTTAGCTCCAGAGATTCTGACTCATATTTACCCAAAAGAAGGACAAAAACTGATATAATTTTGGTTGTGCAGACCCAAATTCCCCCACTGAATAGTATCTATATGTCAATGTGACCAGTGAGAGAATAGGATGCCTAATGCTCCACGTGACATGGAAGCTGTAAAACCAGAACTATAAAGGTCACTTGTTACATTCTCTGAAACAACTTGTTCCTTAGTGGTCCCACAATGCTGGGACCAAGGCTGGTCAATTTTATTCCATCCATTGGTGGTAATTTTCCATTGTGCAAAAATCAAGAGTGACAGAGAGTAAGTGCTGCCTGCAAAAGCTTGCAGGAGGGTGGGACACAAGCTGCACTACATATAAAACACAGGATGGACCAATAAGTCACATTTGAAAGCCTTTATTCAACATTCACAGTGCTCAACTCTCAGTGAGTTTCACTGTGTCAATCCAGCATTTTAAAATAAGGATCCTCTGCTCCAAATCCAAAATCTAGTCACATACATCTCTTCAGATGATAATACTTGCACTTCTAAAAGGTAATGAGTTAGAAAGGAGGAGAGATTTCATCTTCAAGAAGTTATATCCATGTTTGCAACTAATTTTGGGAAAATAGGACAAGATATGCTTGGCATAATTATTTGATGAAATGAATTATTTCTCATTAGGTATTAAAGGTTACATCTGTCATCTGTTAGTACTGTAAAAATATTTCACATGCTTCTGAAGAACTTAAATAATTTTTTTTAACCTGTTAATAAATAAACAAATGATAAACTGATTATTTTCCAGATTTCATACCTAACTAACATCACAACTAAAAGTTTTCTTATATAAGCCTAGATCCTCAGTATAGGCTTCAGGTAAAAAATTAAAAGTGGCTTAGCTACAGTTTTTGTGTGATTTTTGACCCACAAGCTAGCTAGTTTGTTCTTTTTTCATAAAAAGTCATCTTCTAAAAAATGTGTACTTACCATTTCATTGTTTCCTCATATGACCAAGCATATTTCTAAGCAGGTAAACTGATAAAAAGTAAAGAAACCCACACTACTTAGTCTAAAGCACTCCTGCTTGAATTCTCATTTTTAATCATTTTCATCAAGCTGACTTAAAAGAATATTTAAAGGATAGGAAAGGTGAAAATTACATTGAAGAGGAAATAATTACAAGTAATGAGAAAAGTAAAGACATTATTTCTCAGGTTCAGGCCTTCATTTCCTACAAATACAAAATCAGCTAAAAATAACCTGCATATTTACAAGGTGTATATTTACACTATAGACCAGTGCCTGTGGGAGCTATGAAAAACAAACCAATAAAAAAGAGATTGAATAATTTACTGTGGAAATATGATTTTCATAAAATATACTTGCTTCTGTTTTCTAAGTTTTTTCCCACCTCTGAAATTTTATATGGAATTTAGCATATTCACATTCACAGCAAAAGATTAACATTATAAAATTTAACAATGCTGAAGCAGGCACTATAGTCTTGAAGGTTAATAATTCATCAAATACACAGCATAATATCCCTGGCAAATTTGGGGGTGTTTTTTCTTTCTTTAAAAAAACAAACATATGGTTTTATTTTCAAGCTTTTTTTCTGTCTTAGTTTAAAAAATGTTCAAGCTCAGCTGCCAGTACTTTTACAGAAAAGTTTCCTCTCAAGAACTAGGGAGAGGAAGCTTTACTTAAACAGGATATTAAAAAAAATAACAACACCCCAAAAAGCATCAAAAAGACCAAGAAAAAGGCTCAATATAAAATCCCCAAACTGGCAAAGAACTGAAATAGAAACACTTCAAGGAGTCATTACAAAAGAGTAGAGAGAGGCAAGAGCCTCCTCAACAGCCTTGATGTGGACTTCCCCTTTCCATAAGGTCCAGATTAATGAAAGGTGTTTGCTTTTGATTTTCTACTCCTAATGGATAACTTACTGTATTTCACACTGAAAATTCTGTTTTGAATTGATAATAAGCAAATAATATAGTGACAGGTATAAGAATAGAGCTATTTGATTTCACTAATTCAAAGAACTCACTGAACCATTCTGATACACAATGATACAAACTGGCCTGATATATGACATCATCCATGAAATTTGTAACAGAAAAGGGGCAGAAGGGATTTAATACTTACTACATTCAACACAGGAAGATGCTATAGTCAAAGGTTACAAAATCATTATAGAATAATGATAGAATAATTCTTAAATACTCACAAAGAATGTGTCACACTGAAAAGCAAACAAGTGAAAAATACACTCCATTACTTCTGATCCGAATGTTTTCATTTAGTTTTCATTCTGAAAATGTTTTCCAGTAACAGTTCTCCCAAAAAAACCTGTGGTTTGTTTCAGGTTTGTTTGTTTGGTTTTTTTTTTTTAATTTGCAAGTACCACACAATAATTTAATAAAATTGCCTGTTGGCTATGTGACACTGTGGGCTTAGCATCAATACACCAGTCCATCATGGGCTGTGTTTCTTTAGCTGCACTAATGCATAAATGACTACCCATGTCAATGCCCCATGAATTAAAGGCTATGGTGACAGTAATCCAATTCAAAGGTGCATCACTTTTCTTTAAAAAGTAGCTTCTATTGTTATTGTGATATAAGAAAAGTTGCTTTCTTAACAAGATTTTGAAAAGTGAAGAATAAGACAGTTAAAACTCTGAAGCTGGAACTGAATAACAGAAAGACCAAACCTGTGACTAAAACCATTTCAACTAATTATTGAAACAAAATTATCCACTGCTGAATATCCTGACCTTTAAGCATGACCAAAGTCAGTAATAACAAGTTCTTACTGAATTTCCAGGCCAGTATCCATCTTTAAGATACCCAAACATTTTTCGTATTGAAATTCACAACAGAGTTGCATGTACAAGTTTAATGTGTTACCAGTATGCCTCCACCATAGGGAAAGGGCAGATACCTTCAGATGTCCTTCCCAGTCTCTATCTTCTTTAATGTAAGCAAAACACGACACTGTAAGAATCATTTCTTTATGTTATTTTAACTTTGCATAATGAACCTTACAAGCTGAAGAGGCGAAGACTTGCCATATTCTGCGGATTCAGTGCTGAAAAGCAGAAAAAACTCAGTTCCCTGTGATAGCAATGAACAAATGAGCACAATGAAATGGTCAAGACAAATTATTTGCAGGAGATCTAAAAGCTGCATGACAATCAAGGTGACAAGATAACCTTCCACTTTTCACAATGGTTCTTATCTGTTAGACCAGGTTCTTCCCTGTTTGCACAAGGATCAAAATCTAAACTCCAACAACCAAGTCAAACTTTCAAACAGAAATTTTCAGCAATCTTCACAGGAACATGGCTAAGAGAGTAATGTAAGGAAACTAGCCACCACTTTAGTGATCTCAGTTCCCAAGATTCAAATCAAGCACAGCTTACATCCTTTCCTACTCAATCACATCTATCTAACTGGTATCTCACTGCAGTGAATTCAGGGTTTTAGAAGACTCGCCTGTTTAATATTTGCATTCCATTTCTAAGATAGTTTACCATGCACCTACAACTGAGGCCATTAAAATTATTATTTTGTTCAGATTATTTTTTACTTCTTCAATCTTATTGCAGAACATTTCCCTTTGCAGGAAAATATCATTTCCTTCCACAGAAAACTGACAAAATGAAATCTAGGTTTCTTTGGTAATGATGGTATCATTCATGAGTATCATAATCCTAAATTGAGAGCTCAGATGTGTTTTATATCCAGATTCACTTGATGTCTTTAGAGAAGGATCCACTGAATACTCACACCCTGGTTTGGTTTGATTTGGTTTGTGTGGATTTTGGCTTTTTCTCTCCCAAAACAGAAACCAAACAAAACAAACCAACAAACAGACCAAAAAAAAAAAACAAAAAACAAAACCACAAAACCAAAAACAACCCAAAAAAACCCACCAACAAAAAAACCTCTCTGATGAAAAAACCTGGAATGCTAAATTTTGAAAAAAATTTTTTTTACCACTGATCTAGGGATATGGTCTTGAATTGATACTTCTTAGTCTCCTCTCAGTGTAAAGAAATGCTTTTTGAAATGTCACAAGTGACAAAAGCAAGGTACTAAAAATTATAGGAGGGAGCTGCAAACCATGTGGAAATAACTTCTTTTGTAGAAATTATTTATGTAGGCTTTCTTTTTTTTTTTTTTTTGTAATTCAATAATGGCATTGTTACCAATTCACATTAACTCTTTCCATTGCACCTAAATGAAAAATAAAAAAAAAAACCCAGTTCTAGTTGCACATATTACTCAAGCTGAGGAATGTATCTAGCCTAACTGTATGGTTATTTCACTAACTTGAAAAAAAAAATTCAGTTCAAAATGTACTTATAATTATTTTTTCATGAAAGTATTTAATCTAAAATTAGATGGTGGGGATGGGGGTGAAGGGGAGGGAGAAAGGAAGTGTGTAGAGGGTTGGAAGGAGTGAGAGAAAGAGAGAGGGGGGGAAAAAAAAGACATTGTCTCTGGAACAGAAGACATTAAAAAACAGAGCAGAGAAAGAGGTTCCAAAATTGTTGAATTAATTCTGCTCTTCACTGTTGTAAAGCTAGTTAGCCTGTCAGTTCAAAGACCCATTCTCCCATTCCTTTTAAGTCCCTGGGATGGGTAAACCAAAAGCTGGATAATTGCTACTGACAGAGACACGGTCATGGGATTAGACCCTGCTAGTACCACAGAGGAAAAGCACTACTTGCACACTGCTCAAGTGTCTCTTGAGAAACAGATGTTGAGTACGTTTAATTCAGTGCTCTCATTTCCCCATTAAAGGTACACCCTTCACCAAGGCCTGAAAGTAACGGGCAGAGAACTGATATCGCTTTCCTTAAGTTTATTTCTCAGTCATCACCTACTCATTTTTCCTCAAGACAAGCACAGTTAAAAGTTATTAGCTACTGAGAGGGTTGTGTAGGAAAACAGCAACATCAGAAAATACTCTGCAGAAGGGTGACCATCAATTAGTAATGCCAAGTAAAATGCACAAAGGATTGAAACTCCTGACAGCACAGGTGCTGTTATCATCTGAGAAGGAAAACTTCTTCCTACTCAGAACCAGCTCAGAACAAGGAAGCTGAACATAAGGAAAATGCAGCTGTCAAAACACGTCTACTACTGACTTATAGCATTAAGAGAAATGTGCAAAACTAGATATGCCTAACATACAGGTCTGGAATCCAAAAAAATATAAGATTATTTCCATTCCTGAGTCTAAGTGTTTTTGTTTATAAAGGAACAAACCAAAATTGTTATATATGCACACTTTATACTCCATAATCTCTAGTGCGCATCCATATGGAGGCACTTGTAAAAATTTTGCTATTACAATTACACTAGAAAACACTGGTGTAGACTACACCACCTTTGAGTAGTAAATAATAATTTAAAACTGGGGGCTGTCTACCCACTTTGGTCTGAATGTTGAAAGATAGGAGTAACACTTGCAAAGGAACAGTTCATTGAAACACTGACCTTTTCTGCAATCCCATACACCAGTGATGAATATTCTGCGGGCTCAGTGAGTTCAGTCCCTTAGGTCTTCCCTTGAAACACTCTGGACCAGTGTCTTGGGCTGCTGACCACAGTTAGAGTTGGGTTACAGAAGCATTAAAGGTTGTACAGTTTTAAACATTACAGCGAATTTTGTCCCAGTTTCCATGCGCATCTAAAGCTGTGATACTCACAGCAGCTACCTAAGAATGCAGAAGAAACAACAGCAGAGCATGCTTATCCCATGCAAAGTCTCCATAAACAGGAGAAGAGAAACAGTCAGTGCATCTCTTAAGGTTCACAATTATCACTTTGCCACTCCTTCTTTCCCATAGTTCCAGATCTCCCACCCCAGACACCCCTCTAGTCAGAAGGACTGAAGCAACAGTGACCACCTGTTTGGATAAAATGGCTCAGTAATAGTGATTCTCACCTGGCACAACTTCTCTTTAACAGCTTGCAACTACTTCTGAATGCAGGGTTAATTATCTAAATCTACTGCTATTCTTTTCATACTGCCATCTTAATAGCCTTGCACAATTGAACATATAAATACTACCAGCCTTTCAATGAGTCATTACAACATAACCATCTTAAAAATGTAATACATGGCATTCAAAAGTAACATCTTAATTCAATGTTAAAGTTCCCCCACCTGCAGCCCAATGGCTCTTGATTCCTTTATCCTGGAATCACATTGTCTCTATAGAGTGAGGTCTCTCTCCCGTCTTATTCTCAAGATAGCAGCATCAGTGGTTCTCTAGGCCAAACAATTTCCTCTCTCAGAAAAAGCCTTCTGCCAATCACTTATAAAGACTGTCTTTTTGTCTGTTCCTTGTTTCTTCTAGCAGCTTCCCCCATGCCTTTATTCCTGCTGCAAACTCCTTGTTTGCTGTTTCTTTCATTCCTTGCCTGCCTCAGCTTATGCTTAGATGGGTTTCACAAACCCTGCCTTTTTATAGTCGTAAGTCACATGAAAATATAAATCATCTCTCATCCGTTGGCTAACACTCACATGAAGCCTTTTATTTTCTCTTTATTGCTAATGCTCCAAAGATATCCGGATCCTGGTATGAAGTGTTTATACAAAAAACGTGCAAATAGCACAAGAATAAATACAGTACTTTAACTTTGTGGACTGAAGCTTAAGAAAATTGGAAATGCAGTAGGAATGGATGTGAGGGTATACTCACCAAACAACTCAGCAAAATGATATATTTAAGGTGACAGTAAATCCAAGAAAAAGGTTTTGGGAAGGAAACAGACACAGATCCAAATCTGGATGTATAGAGGTCATCATCCCTTCACCCTTCTATGTACTTTATCATCCACTGGATTGACCTCATGGCTCTTCCTTATAAGGGAGTGACCAACACTGCTCTAATTTTCAATTCAAAGGGTGAATAGTAAGAAAACTTCTTCAGGAATTATGCTGCATATACTACTTTCCTGCTTTTATATTTTGAGGGAGCAGAAGGGGAAAAAGGGAAGAAAGACAATTTATCGACAAAGTCAGGGTGCAGATCTTTGCAGGTGGTAATTGTAGTTTGCTGCATCAGCTGTACTCACTCTGAAGGCCACTTTATTAACACTCTTAACCACATCTATCACTTGAGTAACTTTTGTAATTTACATCTCAGGGTCCAGATCACAAGATTTCCTCAGCAAAACACCAACTGACACCACATGAATATGTTTAGTGTCTTCTCATCAACATCCTGGATGGCATTTTTCTGTAGTGATATTAAAACAATCTTCCTATCCCCAGTTATTTAGTGACATCTTTGAAAAAATTTTATCAAACTACAGGAAAGGGGTCACACTTATCTACCAAGCAGATCTTAAAAGTGGAGTTTGATTCACGAAGTCCTTTAACTTGCATGTTTTTCTTCATACTATGAACCTTCTGGGGTCTGTATTTTGAATAACTGAATTTCTTAAATGAATCAATGAACAGTTAACTGGTTTCTCTTGCATTAAAGTTTCATCTTGGTCTTATTTCAAAGAATGTAAGTCTTATTTCAGACTTACAGCTCCAGAGTGAGAATGCATGATAAAACCCATAGCAAAAATTCTGCATATAACAGAATTGAGAAAACAGATGAAAATTAAGAGGGAAGAACAGGATTTGTAAGGGTCTTATACATAAAGACCCAAGTTCTAATTTCATATGTTCAACATGGCAGCTCAAAAAAACAACATCCCTGTAATTTGTTTAGAAGGCATTAAATCGCTCTGAAGTGTGTGAAGTGAGCGGCTCATTCAATTATGGCAAAATTAAGACAAACACCAGAGCTTTAACAGGGTAAATTTTAAGATCAGTACTTTTATTTAAGGAGCAACCATAATGACTTATCCTAGAAAGTTCATACATACCTACATGAAGGAAAAAAAACTGGAACAAAATCTATTTAATTCCCCAGAAGGTGATATAATCGGTTTGGGAAGTTTAGCTAAGTACCATTAAACACAGATAGATGCCCAAGAATGACACAAAATTCTGAAAACCTGTAAATTTTTTTATCTAAGAGTATTACTTTTAGTTGATACTCCTAACATTAACTCCTTTCTATCAAATTACTGTTACTCTTTGGTCTCTCTCACACATTCAGATGCTGAGTACATCATTCATTTCCAGCTATCCCAGAAGGCTTGAATACATGCACAGTTAGATCAGACTCCAAGGGAACCCAAGCTTTTATGCATCAGTCAACAACTAACGGATGAGGTTAAGTAGAAACTTTACCCGGGGGCAGGCGATTTCAATAACCGTCCTCTGAGGAGTTCTGTGAGTCTCCAGTCTGGCTGGGCTCTGATAAGGGGAAAAGACTGTGCAAGGCAAACATCTGAAGCACTTCTGGGTTACGGCTGCACCAACCATGCATCCACCTCCCCCAGCTGACACACCAGCAACTTCTCCAGCATCCATTTTCTGAAGAGATATTCAAATCAAACCAGGTTTATACAAGATACTAGGTATAACAGAACCTACAAGAATAAAAAACCCACAGTGTATATAGTGCAGTACAAATAAAACAGCATATAGGAAATAGCTGCGGGAACTACAAATGAGGCCAGGACTGACACATCTCTTTAAAAACCCAATTACTGTATTTAAAAATTAAAATGTTTTTTCCATGTTTACATTTTCCAAAGTATCTATCACTGCTTCCAGTTGGTATTTAAAAAAAACCTAATGTAAAATATTGCTGTAACCCAGACACATGCTGGATTTCAAGAAAGTAGTCTTATCTACAGCTTAATATTTATGCAGCGTATCTAAGACTGACAATGAGTAGCCTAGAAAGCTTTTTTAAGACATGCTGAGAGCAATAACGTTAAAGAGTAAACCTCAGTTTTAAATATTTCTCACAGTATTTAATTTGCTTTTAAATATAAGTTTCAATATTGAAAACTTCAACTAACAGGGCATTTATACTCAGTTTTCATGGTTGTTTTTCAAAATAAGCAGCCCTTTTCTGTTAAGTCAAACTCAAAACTTGGTTATGTATAAATTACATAATTTTGGTGTAGGTCAAAGATGCACTGGATTAAATTATTGTTTCATTTATTATTCTCTCAATAACTGAAATGTGCACAAACGAATCTTGGAGGCTCCTTGCCCATAATTAACTACCACACAACTATTAAATACTGTTAAAACAGTAAGACTACAGTAGATTTATACGAAAAAATATTGATTTTTTTTCAATGATTCCAAAGAGGGTATAATTTTTTTTTTAATTTTAAGCAAAATACAACTTTAAATAATAGACAACAAAGTCAGTGTCATAGAAATATGGCCAAAACTTACATAATAGTTCAAGAAAGAGTTATACCATAATTTACTAATCTCACATGAAAAGCATTTATTACATTTTAAAGTGCAGTACTCTGTGCAGACCTGATTCAACATCTCATGGAACTGATCTGTTCAATGCATTAGATCTTGTTCGCCTAAATGTCATTTAAACTATTACTTCATGAACATCAAAAAGCTTAAGTAAAGATTAATTGAATACACAAAAAAAAATAAAAAAAGAAATTTCATTATGCAAAGGCCCGTGTCTTCAGGATATGAAGATATGAATCAACTCTTTTCACCTACTGCTGGAGTATGAACTGAACAAAAGTCTGGCATCTTCTACACACAAGTATGAGAAGGATTACTACTGTGTTCAGTGAACCCTTGCCCACACATATATTAAGACTCTCAAGAGAAAAGTGGGTCACACCCTAATCATAAAAACACACTGACTTGTACAAGAAAACATTTTATTACCCTTTAAACTCTTGTTTTTGCAGCTGTGAAACAGCTTTATTAAGAGAGATAACACATATGTGATCATCTGCCAGCGTGGTAGTGCCTGTGCAGTATTACGCTGTTAACACAGCTTCTTTTCAAAGGTATGTTACTAAAATGGAAATACACTTCTAGGGACCTCCAATCTCACACTGATTCAAAGGAGAAGAGTCATTAATCAGTAATATAGGTACATCTGATGAACTCACTGATTCCCTAACAGTTTACTACTTCCAGAGGAGTATACAGCATATTAAAGGATCTTGTTATGTTTCGTTGTTACTGCAAGCTAGGAAAAAACCCCTATATGTAAATGAAAGATTTAATGAAGTTATATATTAACTAATTGTGGAAGACAAACACACAAAGGCAGGCCCAGCTCTTGATATTACTCTTCCTGAAGAGAACAGGACAACTTGTTTAATAAGAAACTTAACATAAAGTCCAATACATAGCAGCACACTTTCAATATGTCCTTTACATTATTTTTAGAAAAGAAGGAACTATTTTTAGAAAAGGCATCTTTACATTGATCAGAATGTTCTTTAAGGCCTAAAGGCCTTAGGTGAACAATTTCATGCTGCCTTTAAATCACTGCCTTGCATTCCACAGTGAAATTAAAACTGATTCTCACCCAAAACCCCCAGTACCTCCATGATTCAAGAGTCAAACGTTACCAGTACTTGTTAGGCAGCCTCAGGACTGCACACCTACAGAACCCTAAATGTTCTTTCTGCCATCCAGTACTCACACCCATCTCCTTTAACAGCCTACAGAGATATGTTCACCTTGCCACACACTTAAAAGAGGTCAATTGACCAGGCATATTTAAGCCAAAGATAAGGAGGTGAGAGTTCTCTCCTTGTCTTTCTCCCCTCTCCCCTTCTTAAATGAAAGTCAATCTAACAAATATAACTCATAAAGGTTTCTACTTTTCTTGTATCAATTCTGGTGTTAAATCAACTGTTAATCTTCTTGTGTGTTTTCTCTGCACTTTGTTCACTTAATCCATAACTTGAATTGAAATTACTCTGTGACTGAGAGCAAAAGGGTTTATCTGAGAAAAAAACAACAGAGAAAGAGAATTTGAGTTCAGGTATTTAGGATATGTCAGAAAACATATTTGACTGTTAAGTACTGTTCCATTGTAAGCAGGCTGAATTTTCTTTTCAAGCTAGGGATCACCAAAGAAAAAACATTCTGGCTATTCAGGGAAAAATATAAGGATCAAAACCACCATACAGGATATATGTATTCTGTCTGATTTATTTAAATTGAAAAAGACACGAGTGCATTTATAAGAACCGCTTTTTCTTTTGTATTTATCAGTCTCCTCAATCTTACCTCCATTACTGCCGTGACAGAATAATTAATTTCAGTCAATCAATCATTTAAATAAACCTCACAGGTGACCTCAAAATAACACATAATCCACCAAGAACCAGTCACAACAACAATCTTTAAATTCCCTTGGAAAGGAAAATTAAGTCAGGTATGTGTGGCTTGGGGCAACCTAAGCTGTAAATCTCTCTTTTCTGATCTCTTCATATGGATGAAAGAGCAGTACTGCTCTGGATTACATAGAACAATTATGTGTTCTAAAAACTCATGGAATCAGGTTTCAAACAGCTTTAATCATGACCAATTAACTGCATCTTTTGCCACCCTGTAATAATTCCACTGATGTCTAAAGAATCACTTTAAGAAGCCAATCCTTTAATATTTAAGTTTATGGATACTAAAAGGCCTGTTTGTGAACAAATCCAAATAGAGGCCCTTTGCCTGACTGAAAAAGTACCCACCTTCCCCCTCTGCTGCATACCTTAAAAAAGGTGGAGCAGGCTTTGAACACTTGAGTAGGCTGCTATTAATGTGAACGCATGGAAGGAACAGTGGATTTGGGTTTCACAGTTGCTCTGGCAATCGCTCAGAGAATACAGACATTTAAATAACCACTTACTTCTTTGAGGATATAAATGTGTTGTACTGTCCTTAAAGTAGGAGTTACTCTCTTCAGCAGTACTGTCTTTGATATTTTGAAGATTGGCAGTATGCTTTTTCTAGGTTTCTTACAGCATCCTTCCCTTTGAAATTTCCCACCAGCCCACTGTTCCCAGCAGGAACAACAGCGTCGATATAAAAAAAGACATGATGCCATCAGCTTCCAGAATATTACCACTAAGGGGTCAGTCTGAGAATCAGTAGACGACACAGCAGTAAAAATGCTGATGCCTTTTCTATACTACAACTCTCATCATTGCTACCCATAGCAGTGCTGCACCAATGAGAAATTTTATGAAAACCTTGGTGTAGATAGCCACTCAGGGTTGCAACAAGATATATATAAGTCATAACAGTACAGGAAATGTGAAGCTCCTGAAATACAAAAGGTTCAGCAGAGTAAATCCGGAAGATAGACTGACTATAGTTTGTAATTCAACCAAGCAATGAAGTTGTTAGGTAGACAAAAAATCTCAGTAAAATTTACTTTTGTTTTTAATTAGTCAACCAAAGCACCTTGTGCCCAAGGGCACTACACTTTGATTTAGGAACACTGAATTCTTGTCCTCATATTCCCTAGCAGACAAAAACTACTAGGTAGCAAACCTTTCACAGAAAACCTAAAACCAAGGAAAATGCTCTCAAATAGACAGCAACAGAGAAAATCAATCCAACAAACAAGATGAATCCCACCTCTTCAAGGCTGCTATTATCAAGCGACAACTAACTGAGTTGGTGTAAACTCAAGGATATACAATAGGCAGGAATACACTATAAGCAAGGAATGGTACAGGTGATAGCTTATTAGATCAAGGGATATAGTTATGAAGACTAGACAGGCCTTTTGACATGCATATCATTCTTCACATCTGAAGCAGAATCAGCAACATTTGATTTAAAAACTAGTTGAGAAAAGATGCTAGGAATTTACCCAGATTATGCTAAACAGATGGTAATCTGAGGGGAAAAATCAGTCAATATCTGTGGTGCAGAGAGGAGTGTTAACAAGGAGAGGGTACCTGGCTTACACATGCCTAAAACCATAATTTTACCTTCCCTATTTGCCTGCTGCTCTAGGCAAGTAACTACTTTGCCTGCAGCTTAAGCAAGCCAGGTGAGACAGCTGAACTAAAAACTGAGAAAAGATTCTTTATACATTCATTATAAATGCACTAAAATTTCAGCAGAATGAGCATGTTTTGAGTTGGCAGCAAGTATTTCAGGATTCAATATTGTGCTGCCAGAGACACTGTGCCATGGTAAATAAACACTATAGCTTCGACTGTCCAACTTGGCTTTAAAGTGGCTTCTACCTGACACTCTGTTCATACAAACACTAAGTAAAGTCTTGAAAAAAGTTAATTGCTGGAGGCCATTTGTCCTGAAACAAAAGGGTTGATTATAGCAGCTCCAAGGAAAGTCTAGGAGTGTATATGGGGTGTAGAACCATATCCATATGCTACCTGTAAAGCAAGGATTGCCTTTTCAAAAGCCCCTTCTCCCAGCAAAAGCACATCTGTGTGGAAGGATGTTATTTTCCTGAAGAAGTTTCCAAGGATTTATGTCTTGGAGCACAAGAAAGCATTATTTGGAGCTCCATTCTCACCAGCAGTTTTCAACCAACAACGTAAAATTAAGACAAAACCATAAATTTAGTACATTTTATCATCAACACATACACAAACATAATTAAACACCCACCCCAGTTAACAGGCTGCACAAGGATGTTTCAGAAACCACATGTGGAGGCTATCCAGAAAGGTCCCTTTGAAGCGACAGGCCTTTGTTATCTCCTATACAATGAAGAATCAACCAACCAAGACTGAAAATCTCAGTGACTTTCACCTCCTCCTCTGGTGGAGAAGAAAAAGACAGAGTTTTATCTGTCTGAGCATAGGATAGCCTTGGATGTAAGGCAACTGTGATTTCTTAAGAAAAAAAATCATTTTACAAAGTACATATGATATCACTGATACACATCACACACACACTCTTATCACATGCAGATTTGTTACAAAAATATATTGCTAACAGTTGTGAGTCCTTTGCACTGTAGCCAAAGCTCCTACCAGCACATGTGATGCTATTTATTCAGCTCAGTCACTCAGAAGCTGTGAAAAGATGCAGTCCAAATCTTAACAGAGTTATGCCAGAAATCCAGCCCTATACTCGACACAGATCTTTAATTTTTATTTCTACTCCTGTGTTTGCTTTTTCTTTTTTTGAATGAAAGAGATCAGTACAGCCCTTTACCAGGATGCTTTCCAAATGCGCTTTAACTTTTTACCACAGCAACTCAACCCCGAAAGGATGCAGTAGACAATTCTATGTAAAAGTTGAGAAATCTTTCGTACCCTTTTCATGCAGAAAAGCAACTTTCATACAGACCAAGAGGTCCCTATTTGCGTAAAATAAAACACTTGGTGTTTACTTGACAGAAACAGGTGATTCTATTTAAACTAGACAGGTTCCAATAAAACATTTGAGTCCCAATTGCTGACTGCTTACTTCTGCATTCCAACTACAAAATGTTGGTACCTTGATAGTCATTAACCACTTCTAATGCCTCAATGAATCAGCCATGCTGCGACAAAACGTGAAAACTACTACTTTGTTTCCCTATAAATGTAGATTGCAATACCCCAGACAGAAATAAACTAAACAGTGCTGCTGGGCTGCACTTCTGAAAATTAAGTACTTCTCAGATGACTGAAAATTCCTGCAACCTGTACTTTAGCTAAGCTATCACAATTCACTTTCCACGTTACAGAAGACTTTGGGGTTTTCACAGTTTTGATTTTTGCCAGTGAGGTTCTCCAATGTCACCAGATCATTTTCAAAGACATAAATCTTGTTTTGAATTAGTCTGGGAAGTGAGTAACCTTTTGGAGTTGCAAAGAACATGAAGGCCCTCACTAAAAGCAGCACAAGGGATACTATGTTCTCAGGACCAAGTACAAAAAGGCATAATAAAAACAAGGACTGAGCTGTCTGGGCACTTAAAGAAGCATCCCTAGTGCAGATCTGGACTGAGTTACATGGGAGTGAAGATCTAGTAACACCTTTTCAAGTGGTTCAAGACTACTGCTGCTGGAAGCCTTTCCTGCCCATCTGACTCACAATAAAAACAGCCTCAGTGTAGTAAACAATACTTCACACCCTCACACATTATTTTTTCTTTATAAAACTTCTCCTGGATATAGCAACTGAGACACCACCAGTACTTCATACCAATATAAAAGAGATATGTCTTAAAAAAATCACCTCATCTGAAGGTATTTTTAAGAAGATGCTCATTGTATATGGAAAAGCTATACAAAGTGTAAGATTACACAATGCATTTTGTTAAGCTGACAATAAATTCCATTTTAATGTAATACAACATGGAAGTCATTGGTATTGCTGAACTGCACATATTTTAGTATTTCTAACTGTGAGGAGCCAGTAAACATTTTTTTTCTTTAATGGTGAAGGAGAAAACTAAGCACATTAAATTATTAAATGCTTGGAACTTTAATTAGAAACAAAATTAACTTTTGTATGATTTGTTAATTCAGATGTTCATGGAAGTACGTATACATGAGGTCTGTATAGGAATAACCCTTACAAACGCAGAGAGAGAACAGAATCAACTTGGTGTGTTTACAGACTTGCATTCCCTCTCTTTAATGACAACATGTATTTATTAACCTAAATGCAAAATTCAGACATATAAAAATTAAGGATGTCATACCTTGTCTACAGTGCATAGTTAGGAACTAACTTGCCCTCAAGTTATTAGGCACAGACATGCAGTATATAAACACATGTAAATACAGTGTATGGTGATTCTATTGTACAATAATATAGACCCAGACAAGTCTGGCCTTATTATGATTGATTATTAAGAAAAAACTCAAACCAAACCAACCAAACAAAAAAAAAAAAAAAAAAAACAAAAACAAACAAACAAAAAAACCCACTCCCCCAAAACATAACTAATCAGGATTGCAAATTTCCCCAAAGTCAAATTGTTTTGTAGGTTGCATCCATAAAAACATATCTCTGTAAAAACATCTGTTTTCACAGAAACTGTACTAGGGCCTTTACCCACTTTAAAAAAAAAAAAATTAAAAAAAGGAACTGCAGAAACTTTGTCTATTTGTATAATGGTTCAATCACTCTTCTATGGATACCCTTGAATTTACCATTTTGTCTACTCATTTATAGACATTAGTCTTGTGATGTATGTAATATATTGCCCACATTTTGGAGAACTACCCCAGACAAGAGAGAGGGCTGACATTAGCAAGTCTACAGGTTCAGAGCACTTCAATTCCTAGCCTAAAGTGAAGTAAGATATTCTTGTATTTTTAAAGGTACTGAGTATCCATAATTCCATGCAGTTCACAAAAGATGCAGATACACAAAGAAAGAAAAACTAACCTTGGATATCTCAAAATCAGGTAGCCAAAAAATCACTCATCAAAATTAGCAGACACCTTAAAATATAGGCCTCTGTGATTTGACTCTAATTAAATGGAAGCTGAAGTCGGAGCCAGGATTAGAAGCCACAGGGGATCCTTTGATCTCAGTTTCTCAGACTGTGCTGCTTTTTGCACTACCTCACTTTCCCTTCACTTCAGCAACTCTTGTGCTGCTGCTTTAGCAGAAGAGTCAAATCGACTACAGGCATGTGGCTGGGAAAGAATTTTTGGCATCTCTACAAACATTCACAAATGGCATTATCTTCAACAGATGAAGACTGATATTTTCAAAGTCCTCCTAAAGTTTTGGTCCACTGGATCGGAACAGTTCATGTTTTTCTCTGAGTATTTTATACAGGTCAAGGGTACTTTAAATTGTTTACAATTACATAGTGGCATATCCAAAATATATGCAATATGGAATTGCAGAAAACAATAAATAAAACCTTAAAAAGCTGACAACATAGGTTATTACAAAGCTAACACTATAAATATAAATATACATGCAAGGCATTCATACTCTACCTTTATAAATAACCATTTCTCCTTCTGCCACAAAGTTCTTTTCCAATATTAGTATAGACATTAGGGTCCAGAAAAAACAAAAGGAATGTTTAGCTTGTGAACTTCAGACAGACATTTTAGTAATTTTGAAGGGATGAGTGTAAAAGCTGTCTTAATGACCTCACAGCAAGAAGGATTAATATTTTTGTCTTCCTATCCTATGCCAAAAAATAAGCATACAAAAAGAGAAAATTTTAACTAAAAAGAATTTGTCAGAGAAATATAAATAGCTTGTTAGGGAACTGTGACACAGTAATAGGTATAAAATTTAGAAGAAAGTTTACATTTCCTACAAAGGCCCCACATCCTGCAGTAGGCACATTTTGTGTTGCTTCCACTATAAGAAATTGAAAAGGGAGCTTTACTGAGCAGGTAAGGCTACATGAGTGTGCTATGCGTGTGCACTGAGTTGGTGCAGATGTCCCCAGATCACCTACTTTCCAAAAAAAGGTGCAACTGTAAAAGAAGGCTGAAGAGAAAGCTTTCAGGTACCTTTGCTCTCTCCAGACCTGAAAATAGATATAATTTAAAATCTAATTTAGCAGCCCTACACTATACAGGAGCATCTTAATGTGATACAATAGGCACAGAATTATTCACTGCATCTGTCTACTACCATTCAAGAAAATCAACCATTATTCTCAATCTACTAATATAAGTGAAACTTAGTACATAATAAACATCTAATTAAATTACTTCCTCAGCACATTTTCCCCATAAAGTTATTTTTAAGCTACTGACAATATATACAAGAATTGAACAACGTGTATTAAACTGTAAGCTATTAATTTTGGAATGGATCTGTACAGGCTCTTTAGAAATATTAACAAATGACTCACTGATTTTCAAACCATTACTACATGATATGGACAATTCAAGATTTTTTTTCCTCAGTAGACAGAGATTTAAGAATTAATAAATTATCTTTGTTTTCTTTATAAAGAAATTCGCATTATAGTGCAAGTATATAACTTGCTAGGAACATACAACAGTGAGTAATAGCACAATTAATTTACAAGATATTTCTACTCTTTATTGTAATGTTTCTATACATTCAATTATGAAAAACATCAAAAGATTTCCCTCTCAAGAAGTACATTAGACAGTCAGCATTCTTTTTTCATAACATACAAAAGATATATTTTAAGGATATATGAAAGACAAAACACTTTCAGCTAAGATTTTTGGTAGTATTGCCATTTCTACTTTGCTAAGCCACAGAAGTTCAAGAAATGTGAATTAGCTTCTTTTGTGAACATTATTGATTCTCCAGCTTCCAAAAATTTTGTTGTACCTACAGGTGAAAAAAGCATTTTTACAGATCAACAAGAGATTTGACAATATCAGGAACCTTTTAGGTAGTTAAAACAGAGAGGAATTCACACTTACCCTGAATATTAATGCATACTTCTGTAGATGTGCTTTACACTGTTTGCTCCCTGTGTACAATACTTAGAAATCTGTTCCAACTCATTTCATCCTGAAAACTTGGTAACATCTGCATTTGCAGATGTAGGCTATACAAATAAAATTTCTTTTGAAAGTGTTTTTTAGATGCAAAATAACTAGACTTCTACTTTAAAAAATTTAGAAATGTCTCTCAGGAGGTTTGAGAATGTCAATTTGTTCAAACCTGTACTAGCTCTGCTTTCTGACAATCTGTACTGTAAATCTCTCATTAAACACGTGGTATTCAGTTTGGAACACTAGTATCATGGTCATGAAAAGAGAAACAAAAATTAAGATAATGTTAGCCTATTGTACCTTTGCTCTGGAAGATAAGATGTTGCCATGGTTTTGGTGATTTTGAATAACTATCCTTAAAAGAGTGATCATTGTAGCAAATGAAATGCCTTAATACTCCTCCTGGGCAGCCAGGTCCATTTGCTATTATTTTCCTTATTTGAAATCAAGAACATGTGTCTGAATGGTGTTGAAAGCTCTGCCAAAAACATACAATAGTACAACTCAAAATGCCTGATGCAACAGACAGAGACATACTCCACAGCCAGAGGAGAATATGGACTTGTGTCACATGATGACCATATGTGTCATTAGTCAGGGAAAGTCATTCAAGCAAGCAACACAAAAAGAAGGATTCTCGTTACAATCATTCTGTTTGGAATAACTTGAGAGCAAAAAGGAAGAATTATAAAGTCTCCTGCCTTGTTTGCGGCTGGGCTTGTTTTTGGCATCACTTTTTAAGTAAGACACTCATACTATCAAAGGTCTACTCTCTGAAAATTGACCTTTCTAGAGCAAGGTTTTCTTGGCTTTGACAGTGATACAAAGAAAGGAACACTGCCTGAGAGAGAAAGAGAGACCCACAATAAGCAGAGTTTAAATCTGATATTGTAACAGTTGTATTTCACAGCAAGAAATAAAATCTGGGGAAGAAAAAAAAAAAAAAGAAAATGCTCTGATATGGCCAACATAACATTCATTAGAACACACTAATAGGAGTTTAAAGCAGCAGAAATACTGTTAGGTCTTTTACAGAAGAACATTTCTAAATACATTTTGGATGTTCATTCTGGGATGCACCATAGACCTTACAAAGCCCTTTTGAATGACATAAGAAAAAGCAGTTTTGCATATTATGTGAGACAGTATTTTTAAATACTAACTTGTGGGCAAAATAAATTGCTATAAGTGCTAGTATGTCTTATGTTCATGGAGATAGAAAAGAATTTTGAGAAGAAAAGCCAGTCCTTGGAAAGATATTAGGACTGGTAAGCTGCTTTTCTGGATTTAGTCGAAATTTCATCAGCGCTGTGGGTAACATTTCTAGTTTTGTAGCTGAGTTTTCAAACAATGAAATGTTCTTGTTTCACACAAGTCAAGGAGCTAAATCACTTTTAAAACTCTTAGCAAAAATAAGTGGTTTGAGTCAATGTTGCTCCAGGTAACACTCTCTGCTTTGGGACTAAAAATAAAATCGCTCATTCAGAATATAAGTGGGGAAAAAAGCAAGCTCTGCAGAGTTTTCAAAAATATTTCTTCCTTCTGGGTTTGAAGCTAAACTCACTATTTACGAGAAATCTTGGCAGAACATAAAAATTTGAAACAACTCAGCTGCAAAGACTGTCAATTCTTTACCTTGTGTAAAATGATAGGTCTTTCACTACAAAGACACTGGCAAGTTATTAAAGAATACAAGTATTAAAAACAAGTAAATAAATAACTCTGGTTTGCACACAATCACACAAGGCTTTTTGAAACATGTGAAAGGTACTTAGCATAATGGTCTCTAAATTTGTAAGGAAACAAAATTGCTTGGCACTTAACTGAAACTGGCCAATGAATGGTTTCAAAACTCAGCTCGGGAATTTGGGAAAGACACAGTGAAATCAATGTAAAGTCATTTGAATAGGCTTTAAATCAGAACAGGAGTCAAAAGGATAGATGAGTAAACTTGATTAATTTCTTCATTTCTATGCAACTAACAGTACTAAACAGTGTCCTTGCTAATATTTAAACCTGAATGAGTGACTTATTCTGTGTGTGATCCCCGGGAGATTAATCAAGAAAACAATAGAAGAACAGTCATCTATCCTACAATCTTATCAGAAGTTATAAATTTACAAAACTTTGGTACTACAGTAAAGAAAGCTTTATAAAAGGATCTGATCAAACTGTCCCATGTTAGAATGGTCACTTTACACCACTTCTGTGTCTTAATATGCTGTGTGATATCCAAGCAAGCAGCTATGTAGTTTTCCTCATTTATTCCTATGAATTAGTGTCTGTGATTTTATCTACATCTTCTCCTTTGTGCATGCAAGTGTGTGTGTGTTGTCATGCCCCAAGCAGTTCTGTGGAGTTCTCAGGGTTGAAGCAGCTCTTTTATTGTAATCAGTTTTCATTACAGTCCTTTGATCTCTCTCCATTCTTTGTATACAACACTTCATCACCTTTATTTTCTGTCATAATTGCATGTGAAAGATTTCTCCTTTGATAGACCCTGAATGCCAAATCAGTATCGAAAAGAGTGTTGAAAAGTGTCATGTGCTCTGTCTGCTTTAAAAGGCATCCCATACACCTGTGGAAGACAAACAATTTTTCAGTGATATGACATATCTATCATCCGTCCACAGGATATGAGCTGTTCTGTCTGCTTAATAGCAAGGGGCTATGCATAGCAAAATAGTAACTGCTGAAAGAAATGTGTAGCACATTGCAAACTGTCTGGCAGCCCTCCCTAAGCCTCATCTCATTCTGGCCTGCTGATAATTCACAGACTGTGTTCCTGTGCGCTCATCACTTCGGCAGTAAGAGTGGCTAGATGGGGCCCCCTGTCTCTGCTCCCTGTCACACTGTCATTCAGGTGTGTCTGTCTGCCATCACCTGCTGACACAGCCACATGCATCTCAATTACAGAATAGGCCTCCATTCACACTGCTGATGAAGATGTTCAGTCTGTACTGGCTAACAGCATTCTTCCTTAAAGATGTGTCTTTTGGGGTTTGTGAAAACAGACACCAGGTGAAATGTGTTGGCTGCTACAGAATAATATTTCTCAACATACTTTTGGTAAAAAATTATTAGTGGTCAGTCCTTTTCTCTACAATTGTAAGCCTCTGCCATCCTCTGCAGTGATAAAATACAGTGAAGGGGTATAAAATTATTTTTATTTTCCCCTTCTCTACTTCAGTGTGAGGACAAGTGATTAAGCAGCAAAACTGGAAAGCCAGATATGATACAATGTCAAAGTAATTTATTTCTCTCTTTTACAAACGCCATGCGTTTTTACAACCAGGGATGTTATTAACACTGCCAACACAGCACTGAAGACATCCATATTCACCTTATAGGAAAAGAAAAAAAATTAAAAAAAGGAAAAAGATAAAAGGAGGGAAAATGCTTAGATGATGATAATGGGAGATATATAATTGTTACATATGTAATTCTATGGCCATGGAAGGTAACACACAGTGATACCTGACCAGCAATGCTACATGATACACACAGGTCCTGTTAGGCGTGGCTGAGCAAGCTGGGGGTATTTAGCTTGGAGGAAAGGATGCTCAGGAGGGACCTTATCACTCTCTACAGCTCCCTAAAGGGAGGCTGTAGCAAGATGGGGGTCAATCTCTTCTCCCGCATAACAGGGGACAGGACAAGAGAAAACGGCCTGAAGTTGCACCAGGAAAGATTTAGATTGAATAATAGGAAAATATTCTTACTGAAGGAGTTGACAAGCACTTGAACAGACCCAGGGAAGCGCTGGAGTCACCATGCCAGGAGGCATTCAGAAGGTGTACAGATGAGGCAGGTAACAGCCTTACCAGAGGGGATGCAATACTGGATCTGCTAGTAACCAACGCAAGTGACCTCATCAGGGAAGTCAAGATTGGAGACAGTGACCATGCCTTGGTGGAGTTTGCTGTCCTGAGGGATATGGGTTGAGTAAGGAGTAACGTTAGGCCACCAAACTTCAGAAGAGAAAACTTCTAGCTCTTCAAGGAGATTGTCAGAAGGACTTGCCCTAAGGAAAAAACAAGTGGAACAGAGCTGGCAGATTAAGGAAGTCTTCCATAGAGTGCAAGAGCTGGCAATACCCAGGTGTAAGACATCGGGCAAGGAAGGCAAGAGAGTGGCATGGCTGAGTAAGGACCTGCTGGTCAAACTGAAGGGGAAGAACCAAATGCACAGAGAGTGGGAACAAAGACAGGTACCTTGGGAAGAGTATAGGGGTGATGTTCAGTTGCGTAGGGACGGGGTGAGGAAGGCTGAGGCAAAGCTGGAACTGAACTGGGCAAGGAACACAGAGTAACAAGAAGGGCTTTCTACAGATAAGTTAACCAGAAAAGGAAGGTCAAAGAAGGTGTACCCCGATAAACAATGTTGGTAAACTGGTAACAGCGGATGAGGAGAAGGTTGAATTACTCAACAACAGAATGAGAGTGGCCCTGCTAAGAAGGACTTTGGGGTGCTGCTAGATGAGAGGCTGGACATGAGCAGGCCATGTGCACTGCCAGCCCAGAAAGCCAAACGTGTCATGGGCTGCAGACCTCACTCTGTCCCAGCTTAATATCTACGCATTTTCCCTTTTCTTTGGTAACTGACAGAAATCAAGCAAGTTAAGCCAATAATTTGTTCTGAAAAATACCAAATTTACAGATGTAATCTTCTCACATAAAACCTTTTAAAAGTTGGATTCTTGGGCTGTGTAGCTCAACATATGTATTACATTTTCCATTTTTCTTTCTACAATTAAAAAGTACTATATTCAATTCTTTTCAGACCTACCACTTACTCCTGACCAACAGCACTTTTCTTCTCTCCTTGACCATAAGCTTCTCTTAAACAGGAAACTGTCTTCAGCTCTAGAAAGTCCCTTTTGTTCAACAGGCTTTAAAATCAATAATGATTCATGATTAACTCCAGATCCACATATTGGAACTTTACAGTGAAATTAACTAGTAATTGCTATATTTTTACTTTTGCATAGACAGATACACTTTCTTCAGATTTCTCAAATTTTCAGTACTCACAAAGGACAAATGAGATTATAGCATTTAAAGTAAACAGCTCACTTCTCTGACTTAACATATGGAATTAAAAATTCTAATATCCATCCCATCAATAAGCAACCCAACACATGTAATACATACTGAACATAAAGCCACAGTTATCTTTCTCTGAGAGTATGACAAGGAGACATAGATCTATCTGCCGTGTATGCACAAATAACTGTATGACCAAATAATAGGGTCCTTGATATGTACATCAAGAGACCACTTAGCAAGTTTTCAGTTTTACTCCTCTATCAACAATCTCATTTATGCACTTGTCCTAAACATGAACAAAATGATTCAATGAAAGAATAATTACCATAAACTAGAGAACATTATTGCCTAGGTTTTTCCTCCTTGAACTCAGATGGGTGACTTGTACTGACCCTTTCTTGATGATGATCCTTAAAAAACTGGAAAGATTACTCTTCAACAATAAAGAATATTGTCAAGACTGAATATACAAAATGAAACTCAAGGACAGTTATGCAATTGCCGTCTGGACTTAATCTTTTCAAGACTCAAGATTTTAAATTAAACTCAAGAGCATCTGTATACAACTAGCAGAAATTAATAACTATAATTGTGCATGACAAGTGAAAAAATCTAGTCCTCTCACCTTTTCTTAATTTTTAAAAAGGCATGGATTGTGACCTCAACTCAACAAATAAGAAATCTTAAAGCTGAAATTACTTTCTAGTTAGATTTCTTGCTTCTTTATTTCTTCCTTGTCCCAATGTGGACATAAATGGTGACCTGTTAATTTGTTTTAAACTCAGTCCCATTCCTACTGTTTTCAAAGAGAACTGGGATAAACAGCCCAACAAATAAAAATAACTTCCATATTATAAAGGCAATGGTATCAGGCTATGTGGCTCTGAATTGTGAAGGAATATAAAGAAGTGAAGACTTACATTTAGGAAAAAGACATTAAGTCCCAGTTGGCAACCTTTGTGCAAAGATATAATTCAGTCTATGCAGTTCTGCAAATTTTAAAAGTGGCTTAACTTTAAATAAATAAATAAATAAATATTGTATTATACAGAGAAGGAAAACAATCCTGCAAGTAGTCAGTGCTTAGGGTCTTCCTATCTCATAAAGTAGGGCTACACTCAGTAAGAACCAGAAGAAGAAAAAACTTTTTGAAGAAAAGGAAACATAGTTTCTCTGTTTTTCTCATTGTTTATTCATTTTAGTGGAAATAAATGCGACTTGGACACAATCTTTCTCTCTTTTATATTCCTCCTTTTAATATTCTCATACATACCCTCTTTTTGGAATCAAACATTTGAGAAATGTCTTCATTCTCCTTGCTTTTCCCCCCCTACCTCACACGTGTGTCTGTTTCTATCGCAACCATTTTTCAAGACTGAAAGATGAAACTTCATTTCCTTTATCGTCCCGTCCTGTCTAGTGTCTTTGAGACACAAAACTTTTAACTATACCTGTTTAGTAACAAAGCATCAAAGAAGATTTAAGAATTTCTAGTTTGATCTCTGTATTACAAAAAGTAATTACAGGAAAGAATAATTTTACAACTATTTAAATTTATCAACCCTCAGCAATATTTATAATGGCAATTGAGAAGATATAAATGTTATATATATATATTTTTTGTCATATTAAGGATTAGAAAACAGTTTTGAAAGTTATGAGCTGAGCGGACAAGAAAAAAAAGAGAAAGGAAACAGAGGTAGACAGTGATTAAATTATTTGCCCAAGGCTACGTAACAGGTCAAAGGCAGAAATGTGAATTGGAAACAATTCCCCTAGCTTTCCAACACAGTTCCTGAACACCAGACTATCCTGAGTTTTTGAGTAGGACATAAAAAACACCACTCCAATGAAAAATTAGTATTAACCTCTGACAAAAATCTATGGAACTCCTAATTGTGGCACTTTGCCATTATTTTAAATATTCTGCATGTACATGTGTGTGCATGTAGCTGTAATCTGGTGGCTCTTGGGCAATCATAAGTGTTGCCTCACACTTCCACAGGATGGGAGAACTGTAAAGCAAAGCTGATCGAAACTGTCACCCTTGGGCCATAAGAGTCGACATTCTTGATTATACCAGGGGATGTCCAGGGTGCATCTGCTGACATTGTGTAAATCATCATTTTTTATTTTTTAAAAACATATCATAAATAATTTTAACATGAAGACTGCTCTCTGTGAGAGAAACACTTCAGGAAAAAGGTGACATATTAGAATGATTGCATTTTAAAAAAAATTTATTCACCATAGCACTGAGTATTCAGTGTGATGTAACTTGAGTTATGGACGCATCTCTCTCTTAAGACAGCTTTCTCAGTGTACAGAAATGCCAATATGGTGTAGTGGTGTTGATGCAATAAACACAACTAAGAAAATGAAGTATATAAGAAATGAAGGGATCCATAACTGCACAGCACATTTAAATGAATAAAGATAATAAATCTGTAAACACAAACTTCATCTGCCTTGACTAAAAAGCAAACTTGCAGAGATGTCAGTAGAACAGAACAATGATACAGAAAAAGACTCTGTATCACATACTGCTCCTTCAACTCCATGATTACATCTATTCATCTAGGTCATTTTCATCTATTATATCATTACAGCTTTCCTCCATCTGAGAAGATCAGATCTGCATTTGATCACCTCCACATTCTCACAATCAAATCTCAGCATCTTCTGATGCCAGAAGTCCAGCAGCATTTCACAGTGTCTTCTAGCTGTTAAAATACTGTATACTTCCATAAGATCGTTATGAACAAACATCTTCCAGAAAAAAAAGAAATTGTAGTATTTTTTCAAACTATTGCCTTACTAAGAGGTCTCTGTTGATGAACCAAGTACCACAAAGTATGGTATGACCTCATCTAAGAGCTTGCCTGCGCATGCCACAGGCTGAGGTACTGCAGACTTTTTTGTTCAGGTTAGATGAATTAATTGCACTTATGCCTCTTTCTGTGGAGATTTTATCTCTTACTTTTAGCACATTAAAATATCAACGTTACCAACCTCACTTATGTTATTGGGCTGCTGACAGTCTACCTGAAAGAAAGGCCCAGTCTTGTATAAACTACACACTCAAAACCTTAATGAAAAGTCAATAAACTTTGTTTTCCTGTAGCAAGAGAGAGACTTACCTACTCGAAGGTCAATTTGATTCATCATTCCAAGAAAGATTCCTTAAATAAGAATTTGTATTTCCAGGGCCTTGCTACTAAAAATAGTTATGAAATATATGAACATTCAGTCTGGCAAAATAATAAGAATTAAAGTACTGGAAGTTTACTCTAAAAAAGTAAATATGCTTCTGTAATACCATGGCAAAACTCATTCATGCTGACTTATAATGCAGAATATGAGACAGTTGTGCCTACTGCATGTGGAAACAAGAAAATAGAGCGAGCTTCCAAAGTTATCTTTGTTATTAAAAACAAACCCCAAAACCCCCACAACATTATGAAGTGGTTCATTTTTAAATGTTAAAAAACCTATTCAGTTACACTGCACAGAAAACAAATACAAAGGTATTTATGCAACAGTCTACTGTATCACCATAATTTTTTAAACAAGATTTTCCCACCAGTCTCAATTTCACCTCAAGTAAGGATTCTCTGTAATCAACACACCAATTTCCTAACTGAAACATGCAGAAAGCAATCTGTAACTATTGATCTACTGTTCTAGCTGGAGCTGCAGTCTGCCTAAGCTACCTAAAAGCAGATTGCCCTGTGATACCCTCACAACGTTATCACTTGTTCGGAATTTTTTGAAAGACGTTCCATTTGGCAATAACAACAGAATGAAGTAATAGGCTTATTCACTTATACACAGGCTTGAATAAGAGAGCATAACCTCTTCCTAGCTCTGTTATCAAAGACCTATCTCAGTGGATATTATGCCTTATGTTCAACTCAGTAGGATTTTTGGTCATGCTGAGAGCCAGAAAAATGTCAGCTATGACACAAGCCAGAAATGCTCAGTGATCAGTGGATCACTGCTGGACCAAACTGTTTCACCCATTGCAAGGATTAGCAGCAACTCCAGCTTCAGGCCTCATCTACATCTTATGTTCATGATTATGAATTATGAACACATGTCTCTGGTTGCAACATCAGTCAAAGGAAAAGTCACTTATACTCACAAGTTAACAGAGCTGATTGCAACACTACTTAAATCCTGCAGTACTCTCTCTGAACCCACCTCACAGAGCAGCACTTTATTTTCAAGCAGAAAAACAGAAAATCTGGTTTCAAAGCTAGGGATGGAATGAGGCAGACACTAAAGTAAAAAAATCCAAAATATCCTGTGACATCTAGATTTCTCCCAAACAGCTAGAACACATACCTTATCTAAATATCATCTTTTCAAAGAAGTCTTTCCAGAATAATTGTTGTGCTGATATCATGAAATCATGAGTGAGAAGGAAAAAGGTCAAAAAGACTTTGAGTAAGCAAGAAAGGTGTGATCACTGTCAGTGTTTCAAAAAAACCCAAAGTTATAATTTCAAAACAAACAGAAGGAAGCCAGAAAGAAAATGCTAAAATCTTTCCCATCATAAGAAGTCAAAACAAAAGACACATTCCAAGACTTGTGTATACGGAATACTAATAAACACAGGAATGGGACCTTTAAAGAGAAGAAGAACTGCCTCCAACTAAATAGCAGCAATTTAAATCCCTGCTTCTGCCTGATAAGGTACAAACTACCCAACTAAGCTGTCCAGAGATGAAACTAAAAAACCTGACACTGGCAGACTCTCTGGGTTTAACAGAGCTTCTTCATTAATTATCTAGACATTGGCGCTGCTACTGCGAACTCCCAACTATACAGAGCAAGAAAAACTCATTTGGCCACAAGCACTTGAATGTTAAAAAAAACCCCAACAAAAAAAACCCCTGCATTTCAGTGGATACAGCATTTGTATGCTTATCTATGGGTTTTTAATGTCACTTTACAGTTAATAATTAGCCCTCCTCTGGCCTGCACAAAGAGTGCCACTGAGACAAAAGAAAACGTTAAGTGTGTTAGCTATACTTGCCACTGGTATAAATAGTCAAAGGGATGATTAATGAATGAGGGGGAGAATTAAACAGAGCAGTGAACAAAGACAAAGCCCGTTTGCTTGGCTGCCCACAAACCAAGACAAGCTGCATCCATAAAGAAACTACAGAAAGTGACAAACAAAAAATCAGCTTAATAGACAGCTCATGAAGACTTTATTTAACCCCACATTATGACAGCCTCAGTGCTTTATTAACACTCTGACATGTTAAGATGCCAGGGTCATTTGAGGCTAAAACACACATTTGTTGGGGGGAAAGGCATAGAAAAAAAATGCACATTTTTGTGCCACAGAAAGAAAAACAGAGAAGGCCCAAATAACTTAAACAACACCCTTCAGTTCTCCTTTGTGGAGCATGCCAAAATCGACGTTTTTAAAGAGTTGTTTAGAGATGTCAAACAAAGCAGATGAAGCACTAACACAGGAGAAGTAGCTTGACAGGCCTTATCCTTCCCTTCAAATGGCTACATTTTAGACAGACACATTTCAGATTAAAAAAAATCGTGATGGTTTTTACATTTAAAGCGAATTATACTCTCTTTTTTCCTTTTAAATGAGCTAATGAGCATTCCCAGCTAATCTCCACAAATTACTCCAGACACCTGATATCCTCTATAGATGACTATGATTTCTGAATCCAAAGCTCTGCAATAAAGTTGATAAACACAACGTAGTCCAGCACCATTATTGCTTAGGCCATTTTCAAAGTTGGATTTAATATGGACAATTTAGCTATATAATTTAATTTATCTTGCCTTTTCTTTTGTAAAGTACAGATTTATAGAGATTTTTAATTTTTTTTTTCAAACAAAAGAAATAGTTTTCCCAGTCAATTTCCTTCCATCACCTGCCAAATGTATTCAACAAATCTAATAAACCTCTAATAAAGTAAGATATATAGCAAAGTAGAGAAAATGTTAAAAACAAAGCATGAAAATAAAAACTCTGCAACACATGAACAAGCACCACAATAAGATAAAGAACTTTTTCTCCTGCTTATACTGTCATAAGTGCACAATTCCATAAGTAATGTCCCACATGTAGTCCTTCTAACAAGACAGTATGTAAATATTTTGTTGTTACTGACAAATGAGCATAAAAACTTCTTATTTGTTGCTATGGATTCAATATTGCATATCCCTGAAATGTACATAGAGATTCTTTACTCTTTCCATACTGATATACAACTTACTTAGTAGATAAATACAACTGTTCTACAGAGCTTTTCTAACTGAATTTTACATTTGAAGTAAAGGTATTCTTATTCTTGGCACTCTGGGTTCCAACATCAAACCATCATTAAGATCCATTTAAGTTTCCTGTCTGTGCTTTTTTCTCCATACAATGCTGTACCCTCATCCATCCTCTACAGCACAGCTTCTTTTTGTATGCTTCACTGCAATATCTAAGAAAATAGACTGGAGAAGAAAAACATTCTATATTACTTAAAAATAATAAATAATAAAATAAAACTTTGCTTCAAACTCCATTCACAAAGAACTGAAACTCTGTGTTTTGAGAAGTATAAGTATCACACATTTTCAACACAGAAGGCAATCCAGAGTTCTAAGGGCAACTTGTATGCTGCTGTTATCTGGACCAGTTTATACACTGCAAGAAGTTTTTAAATTTATCAAAGCCATTCAAAGAAAGAGTAACGAGAACTCTCCCTTATCATGGCCAAATTCTCCTGAGTTTCAACATGTTTAAGTTATTTCCAAGAAAATAATGTAATAACATTTTGGAGAGTTAGAATACTTATTTTCTTTAATACTATGTATTTTTAGAAATAATCATTGCAAGGCAGATCTCCAATTAATCATGAATAAGTCTAACTGCTCTAGATTCCTTTGAAAGCTCTGGATGGATCATATCTATTAGCTAAAAACTCTCTGGTATGTAATTAAAAATACAGAGCATGCTAGATAACAGAAACTGTAGAATTTGAGTCTGAGCCTTGACAAGTTTCAAGTTCTTATCCCAGTTCTGATTGAATATCTTACTTTAATGCATAATGCCTACAAAATGAGAAATGTGTGGGGTGAGGGAGGGAGAGTTTAGGGTTCCTCTCCAAATGTCCTGAGAGGTGAGAGGCAACATAAGAAAGTGTTCTGTATCAGTTCTCACACATGTCAACTTGCTGTTTTTCCCTTAGGAATGCAGTGAAAACTGGTCATCTGAGTAACTAAAAGATATCAGCTTCAATAGCCAAAGTCATATTTTCCTGGGGAACCTGCAGAAGGAGGGAAATAAGTAACCTCACAGTGCTCAAGTGTGATCTGTACAGGGAAATGCTACCTGCAATCGTATCTCTGCACCCAGGTTGTGCAGGTATGTCTAGTGCCGTGTCTTTCTGCAGCTGTCAGTAAACTCGTGTTGCTCTCCTGTGCTGCCCTATCACTCACAGAATCACAGAAGGCAGAGGCAAAGGAGACATATGAGGTCATTAGTCTATATCTCTGCCACGGAGGGAGATGTACTTAAATGAGTAACGACTGGAAAAGCCTCTCTGGATTGTTCATGCTGTGACATCATTCTCACACCAGTATCACTCTCCCACAGCTGAAGCTTTAAAAATGATAACCAAATGTGACACACAGTCTAAGAGCAAAAAAAATACAGTGGAAACCAAGACATTTAGGCCACATCTACACTGTCAAGCACTCAGATCTCTGGAACAACTGAAACTGTTTCTTGGCTACATACATTTATTCTTGTTAACTCAAGCATGCATCTCACAAACAGCAAGTCACAAGGGTTAAAGGATCTTGTGAGAGAGTCACTGTGTCCAGTGAAGGGAGTTGGCTTGTTTTTAAGCGCCCAAAAAATGTTGCTGCTAATTTACTCTATCACAACACTGTCATATCTATGTGTGGGTACACACATGGATAAACCAAAAAATGCCTTTCTTAAAACAGCTAGGCAATACTAGTATTAAAGAATGAATCCAAGCATCAGTTCTCAATACTTCAAAAGGTTTATATTTTACGAGAAGGTAGTTGAAAATAACACAAAAAGTGAAAAGAAATTTGTTTAGTAATCCCTTGACAGTCTCTATTGATCTATAACCTCCATTTTGAGTTTGCTACACAAAAAAGCAATTTGTGCTAACTTGAGTCACCCCAATGAAAAAAAGAGAGGAAGGCCAAGTAATAAGGTAATACAAGGCAAGGTCCATAAACAAAATAAACAACACTGAAGTTGTCTTTCCTTTTTTTCTGATGCATTACCTGCAAAGTAAACATTACTTTAGGAAAGATTTAATTTGAACTAACACCACATGCTGGAAAAAGGTGCACAAGCAAGGAGTAATTTACAGATTAATTAGATTAATTTATGGTCCAGATTTAATTTTAAAGTGTAGTTCCACCTATGTCCCTTTCAATGCCCTGTCCACTCCCAGCCTGATTGTCTGGCAAAGAGAGAAAGCCTTGGTGCCGTGCAAGCACTGTTCAGCCACAGCCAAATTATTGGTGTGCTATCAACACTGCTCCAGCCACAAATCAAAAAAACCCCAAAACTAAACCCTAACTCCATCCCAGCCAGACCAAGTACAATTTCATATACATAAAAAAATTAGTCAGTCAGTCCATACAGCACAACTGGCTCTTGAAAGGAAGTTATATAAAATGGCTGGGGGATAGGAGTGAGAAATCAGTCACTTGAAACAGCAGGCAAAGAGTGACAGTATAGACTCTTACAGTCCAGATTAAACTTAAATCTGTCAAATTCCAGTTAAAATTTAAGATCTAAACAAGAAGCTGTATTCATAGCAATGTATTTATTAGAAAAGACACTAAGAATAAAGCAGTTCTCCAAGTACTTCCGCAAGGCTGAGCAGTCATTTCTGAATTTATTTTAAATTCAGTTATGTACACTGAGCAACTTAAACATGCAAAGGAAAACATACTTTACATCATTATTTATCATTCCATAAAACACAACAGTAGCCTATAAAATGATCTACTACTCTATGCATCATTTTCATTCCACTTCAAATGTGCAATCCAATTTTTTTATACTTTAGATTGGAAAGTTAAAACTACTCTATTTACATGCATCACAATAAAGAGACAATGGATTCAGGATGCTGGGTTCTGCAACTCTCCAAAGGAAAAACTAGAGAGACTCAAAGAATCAAATGAAAGAACTACTATGCTGATAGAAATACAGAGTTGTTTCCATGAAAGTGATCGTGCTAAGTAGGAGAACCTATGCCCAATACAAATTTTCTTGAAAGAATAAAATATCTCTCTTGGCCAATTAACAGGAAATAGTAGTTTGAATACATATTTATTCATATTTGCAATAAAAGAAAACAGAAAATGCTGTTTACAAGCTCATTTTTCTCATGCATCATTCTTTCAGACTTCCTTTTTCCTTTCTTTTTTAACTGTTATTCATATGTATGTAAAAGTAATAAGCCATTTGCCTCTACAGCTATATGGTAAACAAGGATTGTTCTTATATCTTATATTACACACACACACATATATATATAAAAATCTCTGATTTAGTCACAATCTGATCAAGCATAGGCAATACATTTTATTAGGAATTAGTGCATTTTGCTTCTGTGATTTTTTTGCTACTGGCTACATCCAGAAGTATATTTTAACCTGGCCACTCCAATTTTTTAGGAATATTCTATGGCTACAGGGCAACTAACTGAGGTTCTTGACCAGGAACTCGAAACCAAATTTCAAATTCTGCTATATATTGGAAAACAAATGGGAGCTCAGGTTCCAAAGAGCTGTGTCCACTATTTTCTCGGGGATTAAGAGGAAAAGAGGAAAGATGATTGCTCTCTTTCTCTACACAACAAGACTATGTGCTGGTTTTGCAGCCTATATTCTAAGCCTATTTACCTATGCAAAAGAAAAAAAAAAAAAAGAAAAAGGAACTTTTAAAAATGCAAAGCCAAAAACAATCAGCAAAATTTCTGTAAGATTGGATATAACACTTATCACACAACCACAGACTCCCAAGGAGAACAAAGGCACGCATAAAAACTTTCTTGTAAAGAGTTAATGCTTAAAAAGCCGTATCAGGGTTAACTAAACAGGAATCCATTGATTCACACCCATACAAAGGTCTAATATCAGCAATCCCATGTTTCATTAAAAGATCTGTTATAATTTCCTTGTGTCCGTGTTCTGCGTTTTGATGCTCTTGAGAGAAAACATGCACAAAACAAATAGTAAAGAAGCATTACACACCTTTTTCTTCTTCACATCTTGACCAGTAAAGGCACTGGGCCAAAAGTGGGTGGTTTTACCTTGCCTTACTCCCAAAGAACATTGTAAAGCAGGTGATATTACCTGCAGGTTTCTTCAGACAGAAATAACATCTTATCAGCAATATTAAGGAAGGTATTGAAGGTAGAAGAGCCATGGAAAGCTTAGTCCTTTAAAGACCAAGGTTTAAGGGAAAAAGTGGTGAAACAGGGCTGTAAGTTTGGAGTGAAACTGTACTCCACTTGTTTCCAAATGCTAACTAAAACATACATCATAGATTTCAAGAGGGTTAATTAACTCCAAAACTGAGATGCTGCTGACATCACTGCAGCAAACTTTAACAGTGCTACATGACAACTACATCCACTTTTTTTTTCCCCCCAAGAAATACATTTCTGAAATTCAACAATTAGTTCTGTTTCACACTCACTGAGAAAGACTGCCCTAGACAGCAGGAAACTGCTCACTGCTCAATCACAACATTTTGATTACCAGTCTAGTTCAACACAGCTACAAATTTGGCTTTTTTAGCCTCCTTAATTTGTTTTCATGGTCTTTTTCTTCGTTTGATCATTACTGTTATTTTTTCACTGAGATGTTTGCTTTAATTTCTTCATGTTCATCTGTAGAAAGCTACAATGTGAAAAAATGTAAGCACCTCCTCTAGGTGGCAACTCAGAGGGGTTTATTACTCCTGTGTCCTTAACAACAATGAGCATGGCTTCACAACCTATTATTTGTCAGTACTTTTGGGCATCAGTTGAATACTCAACTGGAATGCCACAGTTCTTTTGTATTGCCAGTTTTATCAATATTACATTTACATTTCATCCAATCACTCACATAAAACAAAGTAAGATCAGTAACAACTCTATTTGACACCATCTCAATACGCATGGCTATTGGGACTGGGAAAGTGCGAGAAATGCTGTGGAATCACAGCACTTTTTATAAAAGCTCTCTAATCAGCAGTTTTTTCACCTATCAGCACAGAGAACTCAAATACATTTCCAGAGTAACTGGCAATCTTTCATCCCTTGAAACCATGAGAAAAAAAGAGCAAACCATCAAGACTCTAGTCCATCCAGTATGATGACTAAAGCATTTAACATACTGCTGTAAATGAAATATGTTGTTTCATTTTGATGTCTATTGAGTGTATTAAGTTCTGGGTCAATAATATGTAAATAACTTTCTGCCCTTTGAGGTCCGATTTAGGCTCACTATTAAAATGACAGAAAAATCTGTATTCTCTTAGGAATATCTGATCTAGTTTGTCATAACTATAGTTTGGTAAATACTTTCAATACAAAATAGCTTTGTTCTAGTTGAGGAGAGAAGAGCAATTTAAAAGCATTTCTGCTCTTTTACAAATGCTGGAATGACTTTAATTGTGTATACTTCTAATAAGCTTTTTCCTTAGATGCTTTTAAAATTTGAAGACATTGAAATTTTATATAATCTTGTGACAAAGGGATATTACATCTTTATCTCTTCTTGATGTTTGTAGGTTGAGATGAACACACCAAGCTAAAGGGCATTGTGAAGATAAGTTCCCATGACATTTACTATAACTCTTTTATATTACCACCTGGCTATTTTATATGTAGCATTCAGAGGGAAATATAAAAAAAATGATGTAAAGCTGAAATTATTTCCTTGATAACACTTGTTTTAAACACCATGCCACTAAATAGCTAAAAAGTCTCAAAAGTGAATGCATAAAGCATATAAAAGCTACAAGCACACTTACATAAATTCTTAAGATTAAAGTAATAACTTCTAGAAAAAGGTGGGAGAAAACATACTACAATAAATCTATTTGTAATGGTATTTGGGTTCCAGCAACTGCTTTCATTGTTCTCAAGTGGCTTACATATAAAACAATAGATTTGATATATGATTTCAATCCCTTATGGAAAACTGTTCTATCTTCAAGCAGCCTGTCAAACAAAACAACAAAAACAAAAAAGCAGCTCAGCACTAAGAAGAAATAACATACTTAAAAACAAAGTAGGGACAGCTTTTTGGTTTTTTTTAATCCATTTCAGACAGCTTTAAGGACCAGCTTACCACAGAAAATAGGATCCAGGTTTGGGGAACAGGGAGGAGGGGAAGGCACACAGGAAATCAGAAAGGTAACTATGGGAAGCTATACCTTAAAATACCATCCACAAAGCTGAATAAAAACAAGTGCTTTCATAAAAATTCATAAGCTTGCATTACCTAGCAAGGAATATTAGCTTCCCTAGGAGTTAGACTAGCAAAATGAAGGACGGCTGCAGAGAAGGACAAAGAGCACAGAAATCAAACAAAGGTGCTATTTTTATAGCTTGGCAACTATAAGCCCAGCAATTAGGCAAGCTTTTCCCATAACTGGTGCTCCTTTTTAACTTTTTTTTAAATGATTGCTACTGATCTCATACATAACAGTGACAGTGCAGTGTCTATTACCTGAAGACACCTTGCTCTTCACTCATTTTAGAGCAACACCTACGCACTTTATTCAAGGTCAGATAATGCCAGTACTGGGCTTCTCAGAATCACATAACAGCACACAGGCCCTGCCTTGAACAGAACACAATCTAACTTGACAAGACAGACAAAAAATAGCATAAAGAACAGATTTAAGTATTCTATCCAAGGTCATACAGCAGGTTGATGGCAAAGGAAGAAACAAGTGTTTCTCCCACACTGAAATCTCTTGCCCCCACTGACTGGAAATTGCTGTCTCTTTAAACTGCCTTTGTAATATATATTCTTTTCACTCAAAGCAATATTGTATGAAATTCTATTTCATATTGATCAGTATATGTTAGTTTTATGATTTTCAGCAGTTTCCCTCTCTAAACAAAACTCTAATGTGCTTACACAATGCATTACAGACAGAAAGGAACTTATGCTGTCTACCCCAAACCAAAAAATGTCATATACCTGTATTACTCCTGCTATACAAGAGCTAATAAATTCTGTTGAGAAGTTGGATTCACAGGCTGAGCCTCACACTGACTACATTTATTTGCTTTTTCTCAGCTGGAAATACAAGCAAAGCAAGATTACAACTGCTCAGAAGTTGAGCAAAAGTAAGTTTATGTCTCACCACTTATTAGTCTCATGGGTTTAACAAGTTGAATTAGCAATTTCTATTATATTTTTACTACAAGTCCTGCAGCAATGTTACAATGCTGCTTTAATCATCAAAACTGCCTGCCTGATGAAAACTTTTAATTTGCTTTTAGTCCAATTTCTCATACTCTGAAGCTAAACCTGTTAGGCTGTCACTCTCTGCAAGCTCACAGCACCAATTTCAGAATTCAGACACTCTCTTGTTTGCATCTACATTTACCAGTTCTGGATTTTAGGTCTATTTTGGTAACCAGGAAGTACAAAAACATATATGTATTTGTACAAATATGTTGTTATCAGGAAAGAGAAGTCTCCTATTTAGAGTACAAATAGTCTCATTCTTACAGAAGTTCTACTGAATCAATTAAATATCATTTTGAACAATTTTCAATTAAATAGCCAGCAGCTATTGTGCTTAATTATTACTGACGTCCATGCATGACTGCAGGTTTGGGCTTGTGGTAATTAATTTAATTCTTTGTGTCTTGGTAATCTGCCCCACTGCTGGATGTGTAACATGATAGAATAAAAAAAATCTGGGTTGGAACAGTTTAGCGTAGAAAGCACAGATTAATGTAAAAAACCCAGACAAAACAGACGTAGTCAGTTGAAAGCTTTGCTCATACTGTCACTAGGTAAAGTAAAACTATGACTGAGAAAATGATGCCTATATTCAGAAGCATTCCTTGTTATACCATCTAGTACTTCAAATGCTGAGCACTACAGACCAGAGCTTCCAGAGTAAGCTGCTGTCAAGTCACCTCATAGCCCCATTCAACACAGACGTGATGAAACAGGGTGTCAGAAAAAACCATATGCATGAACTGAATGTTTCTTAGAAATCTCCAAAACATCCTGGTATGTCTGGGCAATAAAATTAGCAAGATGACACCAGAGGACAAGAGAATACCTGAAAATATGACTATGCAAACTAAACTTACCAGTGTATTACCACTCGACATTTATTAAAACTTCCAATATTCTAAAACATTTTATCATGAAATTTTCCATTCAGATTGCTTTTGTCTTAACCTCTCTTTTTTCATCCTTCACTGTTACCACATTGGGTCAAAACAGCACAGATGCTTACAGATGAATATGACTTGTAGATCATTTCAGCACAACCTTCCAAGCAAACAGATTAATACCTCAAAAATGGGGTTTTTTTTCCCAGTGTAGTAGATGCTGAAGAGTTAGTATACCATGTTCTTCAAGTGGAGAAATGATCACATTAAGTTTCATTACTGTATTAAACTGGGAAACAAAACTTTCAAAACTAGTAAGATATTTTTGCTTTTCGATGTGAGACACTTGAACAGCACTAAATACCAGGTATTTTGGAAACTAGCCTTGTTCTCACTGTATCAGGTTAGCATTTAAATAATCTCACATCCTCCCTCTAGATTAATAGCTATTCCTGAAAAATTAAGAGTAGAATATGAGGCAAGTTCATAGCAAGTACTGAATAAACATTTTGATTGAAAATGCTCCAAGAGTCTCAAAGAAATACAAATATTTTATCCCCCCAAAAATTTTTAAAAAATATTATTTTGGGTTTGATTACAGTTGGAGGTCAAAGCACAAATTTGGTTTCTGTGTTACTCTAAGACTCACCTATCTGAAGTACACGCTAAAATGATGTCTGAATGTAAAAGTATCTGATTTCTGTAATGGTTCTAAATGAAAGCTTCTTAAGAAGACCCCACTATATAAATTATCAATCTCTGTCAGTAGTGGTTAACAGCATGCTCTGAGAGTGCTGATTAAAACAAAAGGTCAGAACAAACATCAGTGCTCCAGAGACTCTTGTAGATAATAGTGTAATTAAAATGTAACTCTAGACTGCTCCATGCTTACTATGTCAGCATCTTTCCAGCAGGGAATGGCCAGAGCGCCTGGCAAATTCAAGCAGTCACAGTAGAAAGTGGCAGGAGATGTCTGCTGAGGGAGCAAATAGATAGGCATCAATGTTATCAACTTGTGCTACATACTGGAACTCAAACAGGCTTTTTCTTTTTTTCTTTCTTCTTTTCCCCCTCTCTCTCTCTCTGTATTTTTTTCCTCCTTTCAGAGTGCATGCTGTCCTGTCTTTTGTTCTGGCAGAGATAAGATGTATAAATTATGAGTGGTTGACAAAGTATACTTCAGTGCCTGAGGCAGCTCATCAATCATTTTCCACATGTCGACAGGTAATTGATGCGAGCCCTCAGGCACATCTCCATCAGGTAAAAGGAGGAAGGAATTAAATCTGCTGTCATGGTTTGAGCAGATGATCTGTATTTAACATTCTTTTTAATTTAGAAATTGTTTATTTTAAACTGTATTTGGCTGTTCTTGCTCCCTCCAAATCTCTCTCCACCTTGCTCACTCTCCCCAAGACCTCAGAGAGCAAGCGGCGTGTAACTGTCTGTAGGCAGTGTGTCATACGAAAAAACCCTTCAGCAGGGTGTGAGAGGGTGCTCCAGCATTGGACAGCAAGAGACCACCCAAAGACTATTGGGGAGCAGCTGAGGAACTTACTTTCTACTTCACTGAAGCTTAACATCAAAGACACTGCTTGTCAGGCAATTATCTGTCAAGTGAGTTAGGTTCTGATCAATCTGGGATACTAAATATACAGACTTTTTCCTTTGGTTATTATCTTTATTCCATTTAGCTACACCTCTCAATCTGTTTACATTTCTTGCCTTTGAACAAAGCATTTTAAAGTTAAAAACTCAGAGCAGAGACAGAGAAGAGGGAAGTAAGAAATGGTATTGGGTCCAACTGGAATGGAGTTAATTTTCTTCATAGCAGCTTACATAATGCTGTGGATAAGATTTACAATCAAAACAGTGCTGACGACACACAAATGTTTTAGCTATTGTTAAACAGTGTTTTCCCAGTCAAGTCACTCCCTGTTCCTCACTCTGCTCCTGCAGTGAATACACTGGGTGTGTGCAAGGGGTTGGGAGGAGACACAAGCAGGGAGACCAAACGAAGAAGGTATTTCATGCCGTGTACTGTCACACTCAGCAATTAACCAGCGAGGACTGGGTTTAGGTATGTGAGCCATCCTGTGCTTGGGAACTGCCTGGGCATAGGCCCACCCATGTGAGGTGGTGAGTGACTGCCTCTCTTGCTTTGTTTTGGGTTTTTTTTCCTCTTACAATTAAGTGCACTGCATCAGGTCTTTGTAACCTATGTTAGTGACAGTTTACTCTGAAAATCCACTGGAAGACATAAATCTATTAAATCCTGGATAATGTGGAATCTCACAACATTAGATACTATCCTTAATGTAATTAAGCATTCTGCATGGACTGGAGCTGAGCCTTTCCACCACAACTGAGCAGCATTCATTTGACAAGATGCCGAACACCAGAACTGAGACTGTGCTGCTGAAGGGTGGCACCATATCCATTGCTCTGCTGTGGGTGGAGGTGAAAGGTAACTGTTAAAGGAAGTTTTGTGTTGATAACATTCTATATCTCATATACATTCCCAGTTTGGGCTGGAAATAGTCAGTGCAAATCCAAGAAAATAGTGCTCGAAAGTTTCATCAACATTGACACCAAAGAGCTTCCTCCATTAATTACTCAATATTGCCAACACAAAGGCCCTCTAAATCCATGGCTTAGTAGCACAATGCTCCCAAACACAACACAGATAGACTGCAGAGGGAGAAAAGCTTTCACATAATTTGTCAGTGAAAACAGAAAGACAAAAGAGCTAGTAAAAATTCCAATGGTCCCCATCAGTTTCAAACCAAATCTTACTGCGGCAGAGAGACGATTATATATTAGCTATCAGAGAACAATGTCCATACTGATCTTCAGAATGAACCATAATTAAATTTCCTCTAGCATAGTTTGAAGTGAACCTGAGCAACAAGAAGGAAGTGGAAGACAGAACTCTGTGAGTCACTGTCACTGCCATTCTGAAATGCTTCAAGAAAAGAAGCGTGGATCATGGAGAAGAAAATATTAAAAAACAAAAAATCAAACTACAGAAGTGTAACACCAAGCATAAAAACCAGACGAAAAGTAAGACATCTTACACTAGAAAAGGGTAGAGCAAAGATCCTGAAAAGGACAGCTGTCTCTCTGATGAGTAACACAGGAGATCAATTCATTCAGAAACATGACTATACCTGACTATACCTAAGAATGTCTAAAGACATTACCTTAAAGAGAACAATTTTGAAAAAAAGGAAAAGGGGATAATGTTAGAAGTGTTTTGGGGATGAAGAACACTTTACAAGAAAAGAAACTTCAAAGTATTTATAGTTCTGATTCCACTAAACATTTGTAAAACTTTAAATAGCAGTTCACCTCTGTAGCTAATTGTAATAGTAGAAATTTGCTAGAGTGAAACATATATTTCCACTGATTAGTCAAGTGCAGTATATCTTGCTTCTATCTAAAATAATGTCTACATACTACTATTCAATAAATACAGTAACAGCTCAGCAACAACATGTATCACTTTGGTCTCCAAAACCAAAATGTGCTTCCTATATTAAAGAACAAAGTACTAAATACTAAATTTTAGCCTTAACACCACATGACATACACTGACATAAAATCTGAAAAATAAACTGAGTCATTACTAGGAAAACAGGAATCTTTGCTTACAGTCCTAAAAAAGAATTAATGAATAATTTCACTCAAGGTCAAAATAATCAGACTTTGATCAAAGTATAAAAATATTGTTTCTAAAACATTCCTGATCAAATTCTTATGCGTTTCATAAATAATATATCTCATTTTATAATATACCATTGGTTAGTTTATATATTTCTAATTAATTTTTCAACTCACAAGAGCATGATTTTGAACCAAATTATTTTTTCTAAAACTCTTTTGACACTGAAACTAATAGATTATAATAACACTCCTGATCCATCCAGAAAACTTGCCAAGATCAGTCCACTTCATAAAGATATTAAACTTTAGTAAAAATCATAAATTATTTTGCTGTAAGGGAAAGATAAAAGACTTCATTACTTGAAGACTGTTTTTTATACAAAACAGAGCACCTTCACAATGCAAAGAAACAAGAGGTCAATAACATTGGGTTTGAGCTACTGCTCTAATATCACCCACGTTACCCACTGCACACGAGGCCGAAGTTTTTGCTCAGATAACAATATAGCATTTTATTACATGGCACACATACACAAATTCTTGCCAAAGTTAATATTTGTCGGTACAACAGAAGCCAATCAGTGAGTTATCAAGGATGAAGACTAAGAACTTCTGTTTAGCCTGGAGAGAAGTCTAATTAAAGTTCTGTAGCCCTAAGTACTTCATGTTGCTTGCCAGATTCAGACTGGCTGCTGACAACTTCAATCTCCTCTTTAGTACTGAAAAGAGCTTTTTCAGCATTCATTCTGATGTGGAGTCTTTAATCTAGCTGCCATTTCCAACACATTTTATCAACCCTGAAAAAGGCTTTTTGTTTATTCCAACTGGCAACTCTTCTTTTGACAGCAAGGCTACAGGTTGGCAAATGTCAAAAGTTCCATGACAAGTCTCCCTGTCTTCATTTCTATCTTGACTAGTATTAGACTGATAAGTTAAGCACATATCACAGACCAATTTTTACCAGCAATTTGACGGTTTTCTCCCTCTGTTGATCTCCAGATCAGCTATCCCTCACAATTAAGGGTGCCCTTGATCTCTATCCAAAACCATGGAAAATATGCATAGCCTCAAGAATAAATACAAAATGTATAAATATCAATAATTATATTGATAAATGAGATCATGACAAATAATGCAAACTTTAAAAAATATGCTCACAATCTCAAATACACGTGTCATGGATAATATAAGCATTTGTAACTGAATGCCAAACATTTCATAAATATGAGTATGAGAAGAGATATGCACTCTTCTATAGAGCCCTCTCAAGATCCATCTGTTGAATCAAATAAGACCAATGAACTCATACATTTCTACGTGTTCACCAGATTCTTGTGCTTTCAAACCCTGAACAAAAATTTTCTGCAAAAGGATGGCCAACAGGCATAGAGCATGCCTGCATGATCTACTCCAATATTTTGATTTTATTGCACTGTATTTAATAATTAATTTCTGAGAGACTGCCATACATAACCTGGTACTCTGATTTCTTTGTGGCTGACCTCCTACTGACTTGAAGTTTAACTCAGTAAGTTTGATTAACCCGGGCAAGTTACTCTTGGTCCTTAGCAATGTAAATTACTCAACGGTTCTAAAGACCACAAGGTCCTTCTCATCAACTACTGTACTCAGGATTGCATAGGCAGTCATTTTTCCATAATGATGTGACCCAGCTGTTGCTGAGCATCTCACCGAGAGGCAGTGCCACCTCCAATCTGGTTCCTGAGCTAGTCACATCCTCTACCTTCTTACAAGGCAGCACTGTATTTTCTGAACTAAAGAAACAGACTTTCCTCTGATATCAATCATCATAGTTCATAAAATAGGATTCCACACCATTAATTAATTTTCAATTTTACTGAGCATTTGACTACTTAGCATGCTTTCCAGACAACTGTTTTGAGCATCATCACGCTTGTTGGCAATTCACAAACTGCATAAGCTTTCTAATGAAATGAAGCTTTGCTGTGTGTAAAGAAAGAAGGGAATGTTTTATTCTAACTTTATGCAGATGAAACACAGTAGTCACTTGCTCAAACAAGCTGATGAAAATGTATTGCCTTTGACTTACAGCCTGTGTTCTAAGCATAAGAACATTGCACAGGATAAATTTATCACCATATAATGTAATTGATCAAATAATACATAAACCCCTAAAAACAGACCATGAAATATTTCGTGCAAGAGAAGCACTCTCTTCACTATCATACAACTACTACAAATCAAAAATTATCATCTAATGATTATCACTGATTTAGTCATGCAAATGACTTTAAATTAATACCATACTGGTGAAAATGTGCAGGCTGGTGTATCACCAGCAATTATGCTTTTATGAACTGGCACAGTTTATGGGGAACAAGACTTAAGCTGAAGCTAATTCATTTAACAAAGTGCCCCCAAACCAATTTCCAGATTGGAAGACAGGAATGCAAGGAAAAGAACAACTCAGATTCCATTACTATTCAAGTTTGCATTTTTACGCTGAAATGTAACATTCTGATACTTGGATAGATAATTTTTAGAAACTGAATTAGAGCTACTAGCATCCAGACGTGAATATATAAGATAGAAACTAGTGGGAGCTGGCCAGAGCATAAGCACAGCTGCAAATGTTTTTCTCTCAGTCTGAGGAAGGGAAAAAGCACTATACTTTATGGAAAGAGTCACCAGAATACAGGAGGAAAAAAAAAAAATTCTTTCTGTTTGAGAACCAGAATGTTTGCCATGCTGTCCAGCATTGCAGAGCACTAAACAACTATCCTATGTAAAGGCAGAAATCCATATTTCTCCACAGATGTTTTGTTCAGAAGACATAAGTTGCTTCTGTCTCAAGGATTCTTAGAGGACATTTGTGGCATAAGCTTTTTGTAGTCATCCCAAAGAGAAAGCCAGCACGACTCCAATTTCATTTTATAGCATGAACTAAATATTTTATGAATAATTGTTACTATTGCTTTTGTGCTGCTCTTGGGCCTACTCAGGTTTTAAGTCTACAGGAAAAGTTTTCATAAACATGATGAAAAGTACTGGTTAAAATATTTCCACAGATGGACAGCAACTGAAGAAAATATCCATCTCCTAAGTGATTGTTTGTCCATGGCAAAATTGAAATAAAAAGAAATAGGAAGAGATAATGAAAAGAAAAATATCCTAAGAAAACCTTTCTCTGCTTTTAAAGATAACCTTGTTTGATTTTTTTTTTGAGAAGTACATAATATATGACCAATAATGTGAATTTTTCTAAGCAAGATACCACAGCAGCATGACTTTAGATCAAAGCTCACAAGCTATTTGAGTTTAATGAATTTAAGTGAAAACCACATTCTTTAAGTGTGGACACACATATCTACACATACCACACATACACACTTACTTGAACTATTTTCAATAAAATCTGTAAACTGCCCACAAGTCAACGAGTTTGGAAGGTTTAGCTTATAATTTTTCAAGTGTCTTATTCCAAAGAGAAAAAACCCATAGAAGTTAATGTCAACTGTAAACCATTTATTCAGCAGTTTGGAGGCGGGGGGGGAAAGTAAAAAGAAATAGCACATTAGCTTGAAGGTTGCGTTTCAATCTATTACCTAATTTCCAGAAATACAAACTAAGAAAATCAATACTATTCATATACTTTCATGAAAGATGGCTTCCACCTGGCAGCTCCTAAGAGCAAATATCTGTTCTATTTTACTTGCTCCCACTTCCAGTGAACAAGCAATGAAAACCTTGCACATGCTTATATAATAATATGGATATAACAATCCAACAGAATACTCAGAAATTCAACACCAAAGCTGACTAAAGCAATTTTTCCTTTGCCACACACAGGCTGTTGCATAGGATTAGGGTCATTTATATGGAAAGAGTTAAATTAAAAAGAAGAAAAAAAAAAAAAAGTAGTCTTGAAGGGAGAAAAAAAAACCCAAACCATAATACACTACTGAACCTGCATTATTTACCCAGGAGACAATCTCTGAGATTTATTGCGCTTACTTGTATAAATGCAACTTTCTGTAGCCTGAGAAAGGATTAGTGCATCTAAAAGCTCTCCTGTTTCTTCTGTCAACTGGGACAACAAAAGATACTGTTTTTCTTATTAATTTGGACTGCATATATCTTTAGATCCACAGCGTTACAACACCACTACTGTTAAAGCATTATCTTTTAGACAAGTTAATAGGACAAAGAAGAATGAAGATGCAGAATTTTAAAGTATCTGATTGTCAACTAATATGAAAAACAGAAAAGAAACAGAGCCCAACATCTATCCAAGCAGGGGGATATATGCCTGCCTGCCTCAAGAAATGCCCAGTTTTGCCTAATGCTCAAAATTGAGCACAACCTTCCTTTATGTTCCATCACAGCAAATTCCACCACGCTACTCCGTAACAGAAAGTAATTATTTCAAACTCTTTCCAAATCCTTACAATTTTCTGGTGTTAGCCTAATGTGATCCTTGATTCTTTGAATAACTTCTGGGGATTTGGCCTCTTTGAGCATCCCACTAAGACTGGAGATCAAGCTTAACATACCAAAATCCCCTTAACTGCTTAAAACCAGACAGCTTTAAAATTCATCTCTTACTCCTGTAATAACCAGGACAGAAGGACACTGTGAAAAAGGACTAAAAAATCCCACTGAATACTTCTCCAACTTTGAAAGATCAGGAATCAATCTTCTTGGAAAGGTAGTTTAACTTGTACCTCTGTTACAGGACAGAGAGTGCTGAGCACCACATGTGGCCAAATCCCCATGCATAACATTAAACTAATTCCCTGTTGTATTTTTTAAGATTGGGGGTTATTCTGAGAACCCTGAACAGTGCTAAAAGCAGGTAACCAGAACTAAGGAACCAGATAGCTAGCCTGTTGAGGAGAATTCACTAAAACCTAAAAAATATTTGCTCTTTCCAGCAGAACACATCCAAGCTTGTCTAAGATGTCTGTATGTACACTTATATAATATTATCCTTCATGGATTCATAAATATAAAATATAGGTTCCCTATTCCATATGCTTATTTAACATGTCCTTCTCTTTTTTTTTTTTTTCCCCTGTGTGGTTTAATTAAATTGATATTCCAATTAATAATAAGTACAAATGCAAGTACAAAGTGCAATTGTTCCCTGGTAGCTAAGCTTTTCCACAGGAAGGCCAAGTCCTGAATGTTTAGACAGAAACTTAAAATGTTTACATGACCAAGTCAAGTTTTTGCAGCTCCTGTCAATGAAGAAGATTCATCTGAGTTTACAAGATTTATCCCACTGTGAAACTGGCACTTGGACAATAGACTCATTCAGCTGTGTTTAGTTCTGTGAGTCACTGAGCCCAAAAAGGGAGCTGGGGATGCCACATAGCTTTCATTCACACATCAGTTAAAAAAAATAAAAATACCAGGTGTAACACCTCTAATGCTTAGGAGAAAATGGTGAGTAGAGAAATACATGTTAATGGTGGACAGTCCACTAGGACAGCAGTGGTGAGGGTAAGGAAGCATAAACACCAAATATTTGGCAGTACTCAGGGTTGCACATCCTTCCCTGCAAAAGTACAGAGCTTCGTTCCTTTGCATTAAATTTATCTTTTTATTGTGGTTGCTACCAGCAAAAGCTGTGTGTTTCAAAACAGCGAAATTAGTGTTTGCTTATATATGCATCATGTGCAAGGCACACAGCCTTAGTCTTTTGGCCATTCTTCCCAGAGAGGCTGAGGAGTCTCCCTCACTGGAGATGTTCAAGAACTGTCAGGACACAATCCTGTGCCATGTGCTGTGGGACGGCCCTGCTTGAGCAGGAAGGTTGGACCTGATGACCCCACTGTGGCCCCTTCCCAACCTTACCCATTCTGAGATTCTGTGATTAGTTCTGGACATCTTGGGCCACAGAGATGCTTAACAAATAGGACATCTAAGGAACACTTGGAATGGATTTTACAAATGAAATTTCATATCTTTAGTCTCTTGAAAAGCATGTTCATCTCATGTATCTTACATTATTTACTCTCTTACAGTCTTGATCTATTTCATGTGGTAGTAACCATGTAGACCAGAAAATCAACCTGAGATCTCAATTAAATGGTGTATCTTGTACTAAGTACAGCAGTTTTCATGCTCACAACACAGTAATTCTTGCTGTGTTGTGCTGCCATTAATTATTGTTAAAAAATACAGATATTCAGTATAACAATCACATAGTAAGTCAGAAGCTAACTCAAACCTTTAGGAGACTTTTTCATTTAAGTAAGAACTCCTGAAGGGAAAAATTGTTTACTATCACTTGGCAGTGTACCACAGTTTATCAGGCATTTTAAAGGTTATTATAAAGTGCCACATTTCTCAATCAGTGTTTACCCTTTGAGACAACTAATTCCTGAGAACATCCTCAGAAAAATGATTGTCCAATGGCCCCATCTTCTTTCATTACTCCAACAATTAGTATAAAATGCAGAGACTCCTGTCTCCAGTGCCAGCACCAGCAGAAGCAGCAAAAAGTACCTAATCAAAGTTGAAATGAAAATACCCAATGTACAGTTGATACATATTTGAAGACCATTAGACATATAAGGGAAAAAATGCAGTAACTGTAAATAAATGCATTTTGATGACAGAAACATGATATGGACACACACTTTCAGAATTAAAATCACCATACCACTTGTAAAACTCTTCGTTAAAAAGTAGCATTAATAAAATCTGAAGTGAGATTAATAAATATTATACCATTTGAGGTAAAACTTGTAAAACTTTCAAAGTGAAAACTAAGCCTTTAAGTCATTAAGTAGAGACTAAGCCCTAACTAACTTCAAGGTTCAGTTCTAGGAGTTGAGAATATGATAGGACTCATCTGTATTGCACACAGACCTTTAAAGTACTTTACCACCTAGAAAACTTCTCCAAAGACTGGTTTACATATAAACAGTTTCAGTGTATACAGCCTAGATCAGGGTGCTAGTTTTAATTCTTTCAAAGGACTCTGCTAAACAAGGAAACTAAACTTTACTTGAAAATAACAGTTATGGTTATGAGACAATTGTCTGAAACAAACGAGACAATTCTCAGTAACTAGAAAAGGCTAGTAACTAACAGACCAAAACCTTCCAGAATGTGACACACATGCTGTATCCATATCAGCAATCCATTTAGCAATACAAGCAGATTGGTTACTTGAAGCAGTTATTGCTTAAGGCTTTTCACACTGCCTCCCAATTCTTTCAACTAGATTTAAAGCCTTACAAACACCCAAGATATATTTCAAGTGACTTCAGTTGAGAGGAACTGACACTTGTATTACTTGCAAGTAGATCATAATCAATAAACAAATAGGATGCAAAGATTTGTGCCAGATAAATCTCCTTTTAACTAAAACTGCACCATGTTTCCTTATCCAAATAAAGACAAGTTGTGAAAAATCTACATAGCTGCTTTTCGGGAAAATACAGCTTCCTAAAAATTCTAAAAAAATCCACTAAAACACAGCAAAACCTCCTAACAAAATGAAGTAGGAAGACACAAATGTAAAACTATCTTATTGACCATGGCAGACTTTTTCCTCTGTTGAGATCTCCAAAAGGTAGGGCAGAGCTTTACACTCGGGCTGTAAAACTCTTTCCTAAGGGAAAACATCTCTCCATTCTCTCTCTGACCACAGTTCTTTTCCAAGTGAAGGTTGGACTTACAAGCAAAATAATACTCTACAATCAACCTTAATCAGCTATTTTTCACCCAGCTTTCTTAGAATGAAATATTGCTCGATACCACATATAGTATGGATATGGACTGATTAGAAGACATACGTACACATATCCTCAAGTACATCCATATATGTTTAAGTTCTACTGGCTAGAACCAACTACTAGCAATGTCGTTTCTTCCTATGCTTTCTCTCAGCTTTTCAGGTTGTTCAGCATAAATAAAATTTAGCTGTTTTTCAGAAATGTTGAGCCTGTATATAAGGGAAAATTGAAGACATACATTTTACGTCTTATTTGTAGAAAAGTCAGTCTATTTTCAGGTTTTCAGGATGTCTTCTGACACAGTATAAATGTATTTTGAGCACTGGAAAGAATGAAAAGTGGAATCCTTGAGGACCATTTTAGAACTATGGAATCATCTGTAACAAAGGGATTTGAAGATTCCTTCCTTAGCGTAAAACAGATCATATTTATAGTGAAAGACAGCCTACTGTGTGACTATTAAATTGAAGACTTCACTCACTTTGAGGAGTAATTTGCCACATGGTCTTCAAGCACTGTCATTGCAGCTGTCAATTTTTTTTTATGACTGTGCAATTAGCACAACTTCCAAGATACAGGCATGAACAACACAGTTCCCCTATTAAAATCATGTGGCTTCACAGTATATCAAATAAAACAGGTATGAATGAATTGCTAATAGTGAAATAAGCCACCCACAAACAAAACCACCAGTGAAAGAAAAGAAGATGATGTCCTAGTAGATCTATTAGATCTACCTTCACTGCTACTGTTAACAGAGGAAGGAATGCAAAGATTGAAATCAGTGAAAAAGTCCTTCATTTTCAGGAGTAAAGCAGGCCCCTCCAATGATGATCCATATCTTGGTGACTATGTTGTGCACAATATGAAAGGCTTGGAAGAGACACCAGAAGACGACAAGGAAGAAAAATTATCTCAGCAGGTTTTAAAGGGCAACAGGTCTGAAAAAGAAACTAAAGAGCAACTCTAGCTGTCAATAAAGTGGAGTAATTGAGCTGCTAAAAGGTCTGGATGCAAAAGATCATTTATCCAAAACCCATCCTTGAATCCAGTAAGCTGAACACTCTCAACCCTTAGTCTTGGCTGTCGTTCAAGTATAATAGATGGTGTAACATTTGACACATATAGAATAAGACACCACTTCTGCCAATATCCCTGGATTTGCACCACCCTGAACCAACTATGTGCATTAAAATCTTTGCATGTAAAGCTTCACACACCTCACCCAGAACCTATGCAAACTGCCATGCTCACTTGTATGACTTTGTTTCTATGAGTCTATTTTGATTACCAGGGAGCTCTTTGAATTTTCACCTTTTGAAATAAGAATATCTGTGACTTCAAATCTGAACCTTTTGAAAGTTCATCAGCTTGAACCTTTTGCTCACTTTTCACTTCATGTATCTAATGTATCTCATATCATCTCTACAAATTGTGCAAATATAATCTGTAAAGTTCTCCCCTCTTTCAAAGAAGCTTAACTAATTCATCTTGAAAAATCCTGGGATCCTCATACAAAAGTTATTATTTGGCTGCCCCATAATGAATTCTTAAAGTTGAGATGAGGGGAGCAGGCAGAGGAGAAATACAATATTGCTTCATCTCAGCAACATTTATATCATTATGCATTACAAACACTCCTAAATCCTCATTCATACAAATATTTATGTGTTTGTAATCAAGCCTCATTAAGTAGCAAACACACCTGTGAAAATCTCTTATTAGAGTAATTGAAATCACTTCTCATCTTGAGAAGTTCAAAAACATTGTCCAAAGCAAGTGAGAAGAGATGACTCCAGTCCTGAAAGACAAGAACACAATTTGCTGTTTCTAGCTACAGTAGGTTCAAACATACCACAACAATATACATGATAATTCTTGATTGCATTGCTCACTGAGTTCTCAGTAAATTCAAATGTAATTTGTCAAGAGATACAAATTGAAGCAAGTATTGGCTTTTTTTATGTGATTGAAGTATATCCCAAAATACTGTCTTTTTTTGCATTTTTTTTTTACAACAATATTTCACCCATTTATAATTACATACTCTAGACTGTGGGAACTGAATTTCAAAATAAAATCTGGTTTTATTTATGAATTTGCTTTCTGCCTTTCATGAAGTGGAAATATTTCAACCAAGATTGATTTTCCTTTATTAAGGAAGAGCTTACTAACTCTTCAGTGTTGGTGTGTCACATCTGGCTGGAGAAGAGAAAACAGTGTCTTTCTACTGGGAATAACTTTATTTTAAATATAAGAAGGGGGAGGTAAAAGTTCTGTTCCTTCCTTTCTCCATTTTTCAGTTTTAACATCATGATACTATTTAAGGTCAACCTCAGTAAATGCTGGCTTTAGGAAAGCCTGAATTTGGCGCCTATACTGATTACGTAAAATCCCTTTGATTTTTCTGAATTATCCTAAGCTGTATTTTATCCCAAGTAAGCCCTGGGAAAAGGCCCTACACACCATATAAGACATAGGATCCACAAGCCACTAGCTCTACCAACTAACTACATTGTTAAAATTAAAGCAACTTACTAATTCCCTGCTTCTTGAGAGCTTAATTATCTTTTTTCTTTCATGCTTTGTTTGCTAGACTTTGAATATCTGGCTTTTCTTTCTATTCTACCACAAGAAGTAATCAGCTGACTTGAAAATGCCAAGTTTTCCAGTGTGCCTTCTCCAGAGAATAATATAAATGTCCACCATGGAAGAAATAGATTTTCCATATTTGGGGCCCTATGACATTTTCAAAACCACTCAGACAATGATATTTTAATATGCACTGACAATGCATCCTGCACATGTTCATTTAGATTCAGATGTTTCATTTTACCTTTCTTACCACACAAAAAGCTCGTTGGTAACTTCTAAGAACATCACACAAGCAAACAACGTAACAAAGAAGTCTTTCAACAATGTTTTATTCTGATGCATTAAACAGCAACAATCACTAAATATCTAGTGTAAAGTAGGAATCTTTCTTCTGTGTGCACCCATTTTTCTTTAATTCTTGCCCCTCAAGGAAATACTACATTGAAAAGAAGAAAATGTTACAGCCAGCCAGGGATTTTCAAGGTACTATCCTTTTCTCAGGATCCCACTGCATTTTTAACTAATTCCATATGCTTTAGTGGCAGCAGACCAAGCATCTCCCCAGCAAAAGCAATCTATGCTGCCCTGCCACTTAAGCATGAGGAGCACCAGCGCTATCAAGGCTTGTCATCTTGCCTATTAGCTTGATGTCTTTATTCACAGGCCATCTGCACCACTGAGAGATACCAAGGCAGCTAATGTCAATATGAACAAATTCCTCTTCTTTTACAAGAAATGTCAAACACAGGACAGAGCAAGAATGACCCCAGGAATACCAACAGATGTTAGCTACAAGGCTTTAAAAAGAAAAAAAAAAAATCAATCTTTCCTACTGGGACTAATTAAGATGAAACGAAGAGCAAAAGTAAGAAAAAAATCATGTCACATTATCAGGAGCTTCATACATACTTTCTAAGCTCATTATTGGCATATTGCCCCGTGTTCTTTTAAAAACTGGTGAAAAGTGGTTGGATAGCTGGCACAGTATTAGGAAGATTCTCTATGTAATTCTCACAGTCCTCGTCTGAATTACATAACAGATCATGACAAGAAAAATTATATATAATTATTAGCAAAGTACTGTTTCAAGTAGAAATGAAGCACAGCAGCATTCACACTATAAATGCATACGTTAAAAAGAACTTCTAATATAAAGGAAAACCAGACACGCTACTTGGGCATTCAGGAATACCCAAAGTCACATTTTTAGATTTACCTGTAACAAAAAGATAACCCCCTCTACCACAGATTAAACACCAGAGTACAAAATTTAATGGCCATTTTGCGCCCATGTTCACAGGCTGACAATTAGAATCCCTCCTACCTTGGCCAAGAATAGAGGGATAAACTCATCTTCATGACAAGAGAAACAGTCCCGATCATTATTATATATTTTAAAGGTGAGGGGTAAGAGGAAATGCACTAAAAGTATCTAAATGTCATCTTTCACAGCAGTAGCTCAGCTAGAACTCAGGCCTGTGACTACAGAGAACCCAAGCATTTCAGCCCTGTGACGGAGCACTATGCTGTCCCTGGAAGCTACAATATGATGAAAACGCCAACTCATTTCATATTCCATCTTGGGAAAGAAGGATATGGTTGTGAAGAACAGCTGAGCTCTCCCGTGGCCATGCAGCAATGGCAAGATGGACCTATCTGTATCTTAGAGGCTGCTGACCATGCACACAGATTTTCAAAAACTGTCCCTCCATGTGTTCAAAAGAATTTACAGAGAGAGCTAAACCAGAAGAGCTCTATCCTCCACACGCAAGTTCTCTCTGTGCAGCTATGTCAACTCAAGAATTCTGCTTGCACAGTTTCAGGTAGTCATCAATGAAATCGGCTTTTCAGAAGGAGCAGAGGTGCACATTAAGTTCACTGCAGGCTTAGCTACGCCAGTGAGGAGTGGGATACTTCTCCCTCCTCCCATCCCTGGCATTGACAGTAAATGTCTCAAATGAAAACCAGAAAACCCCCTACAAAATTAATTCATTAGGCAGCAGCAGTTCTCTACAAGACTCAATACAGATCTGGAGAGAAATATCACTGTACATGTTGTATACACAACATCGACAGCCTTCCATGTCCAATGCTATATTTAAGAATTTTAGCGAACATTTGGTAGAGACATAAGTTTGTTTTAACTTTATTACAGCAGCCTCTTGCATTTTGTCTGGATGATGATGATGGTGATATCTATTCCGTTGCAGGTGCTCTTCCACAGGAATGTTTATTCAATCTTGGAGTCATATGCCTTAATTACAATTAATTCACAAGCTCTTTTTACAATATAAACACACATCCTACAAGTTAAAGAAACAGAGCCATCCTTGCAACTCTCTATGGAAACAGACACTAAGTTTTCATTAGAGTTATTGATAACAATAGAAACACACCCCTGTGTATTACAAAATACAACAGATGCACACCTGCACCTCCCTACTACTAAGACTCATTAGGGTAATTCTAAATTCAGGCAGAGTGCCTCAGGCACTAAACTTTATGAGACAAATGACATAAGCTGCTCACATGATCACATTGGGATATTCCACCATGATACTGCTTGTCTACTTCTGGATTAGCAGAATACCCCTAAAATTAACATGCCCTTCATTAACTACTCTTGGATAGCAAAATTTTCTGCATTTTGCTTGCTTTCATTTCCCTCAAGGGTTGCACAGAGGGTTAAAAAGTCAGTCTTGTCTCCTCTTGTATCAGACAAGCAATTCATATCCAGCCTTCCCTTCTGATTTACTGATCAAACTACAGGAAAGCATCTACAATGACAAGAGTTTGAAAAACTGATAGCAAAGTTTGAAACGAACAATAGCTAGGCAAACTGTTTACAAAATAAGTTGTCACAATTTATCAAACTCTATCATTTATGTTGGAACCAAGTAAGAGATAGTGCTTGAAATTGCTATTAAAATCTTTATGCTACAACAGATTTGTATATTTGTGGATTTTTTAACAAAAATAGAAAACAACTGAATTGGACTTCAAAATCTGCAGTGCTCAAGTGAGAGATTTTGGCTCACTCCCTCTGTAGCTTCTAGGGCTTATTACCTATATTCTCTCTATTTGCCACTCTGTGACCATGCACATAAAGGAGCTTTCCCATCTCCAGTCACTGGTCCACTGAAGTGTGTCTGTTTCTTCTATTCATTCTATATTGGGAAAACCACTCTGAAAAATGACCTTTTGCCTAGCCAATAAAGATTCAGAGAGTGTAAATTATAGCATATGGCAGCTGATTTGCTCAAGGGAGCATGGCATTTACCATACCCCAGCTGGATCGGACAGCTTAAACAGTGGCAAAGGAAAAAAAATTAGTCTTAGAACCACAGAAATGAGAGAGAGCCTTTATTCAGAATGGCTCCCTTTAAAGTGGTGAAAATGCAAACTGAAGTTCAATTAAATGTAAAGTCTAATGTTGGAGCACAATAACTTAAGTAGGGCCGGTTCTTTTCCTTCCGTAAAAGGAAAAGAAGCCATCCTTCTCAAAGGTATGTAAAGTTGAGGAAAAAAATTCATATGAAAAGGAAAAGTGACTTTTTGTAACTAAACTGAGGAAGATATCTGCATATGCTAAAGGATAAACTGAAGAAAGCAACATTAAAAATGGCTAAAAATGGTACCAAACACCAACAGCAATGGTATAACAGCAGTAAGATTTGCACAGAAGTAGCTTCTTCATTTGGCAAAGAGGGAAATCCTAGTCTCTGGTTTCACTTTTAGATTTGTTTTGAAAATTAACTGCATATAGGGGTAATTCCATAAGGACCCCAGTGCTAACATTCCCTTCTCTGCCTGTATAATACTACAAAGATATTTCATACCATTCCTATGATTAAATGAAAAGGTCTATTTATCTGAAAGATGATACTTTAGCAATCCTCTTTCTAACTCTGTGCTGTGTCATGTTGAAGGTACAGTGTGTCAGGATACTTAAGCTGGGGATTTGAACCTATGACCTAAGAGGTGAAAGTACTCTGGAAGATATAAAACACCTTACTAGATAACCACCACCTAATAAAAAGGAATGAGGATTTTTATAAACCATTTTAACCTCCAAGATTGTCTTGCTCTAAATGGAGCAGTATTGATGAGAATGAGATAGATTATATATACTAGCACAGGAAAATGCTATACAAAAGCATCAACTCTATCAAGCCTTATCTGTACTGAAGCAAAGAATCTTCCCCTCTTGCCATAAAACACAGTGTGTGGTATTTTATCTAGTCCATACACGCACACACTAGATCTACAGTCTCCTCCAGCGTATCAGAAAGCGTAAACCAGTGGCGATAATATGACGTGTTGTGCATTTTACCAACCCAACTTGGCAAGGCTATAATTCTTCAATAACTATGGAACATCTGCAGTTTTTTGATACTTACTATGTTTCATTCCCATGATGCTCTCGGTGTCTGTTCAGAGTACAGAAAGGTCAACCAGCCCATCTGGAATCCTCCCCATTCATCCATTCTTGTGTGCTGCCTCTCTTGCAAAAGGAGTTTCTGCAGAATTTGTCACTTCCACCTGTTCTGACAGGTTCTCCCTGCCTGACCTGGAGATAGCCCTTGGGGACATTAATCATACAACAGTCTGAGCTGTGAAAGAAACAAGGCTTGGCTGGATACTGTTACAGTCTCTGTCACCTACTAATCATGTCCTGTGACACAGAGGAGTTTAATCAGATGGTCAGGTTTCTCATTAATCATTGTGGCCTCACAATGAAACTCTTCTCAGGGAGATTAAAGTTTAGACGATCTTCTCCACCCTTGTTCCTGTCCAAATGCCTAAATTTAGCTCTACTCCCAAGGACAGTAATTTAGGCTCCAACTCATATTTCCTACTTTCCAAAGCTTGAATTTTAAGTTTCTTATTGTGACTTAGCACATGAACCTTTCCAATGAGAAAAAAAAGCACAAATACTTACAGGGAAAGAGAGACAGACAGAAAGACAGAGATAGATAGATATATCAATAAAGTATATTAAGAAAATTCTCAAGATGCATATAGAAATGAAGATATATAATGATATCTGAGCCACTATAATAACACAAAGGCAGCATTTATTTGCAATTAATCAACATGAATCTGTAGGAGTCAATTGTAAAAAAAATAATCCATTCTAACAGTTATTTGGTACAAGAAATTTTTGTCCTGTTATAGTCAATGTTCTATCTTCCACTACAGCCAAATGAAATAACTTCAGGAAGAAAAGAAAAAAATAAAGGTAATAATCAAGTGATTCTCGAACCAGAAACAGCTATATCAAAACCAAAACAAGACATTAATTTGCTTATGCACTTTAATCCTGATACTGTTTCTAATCTCCTAAATTTCAAAAGCCAAACAAGCTCCAACACAGATTCTGCTGTCTTGGCAAGTTGGCTTTGCACTTCCTCCCTATGTTTACTTTCCCTGCACCATACAATTACGGGAAACACGTATAATTTTGCCTTCTAAATCATGAAACACGCATACTTTATCAACATCTAAATCACCTCTCTTCTTGGTTGGGGTTGGGGGTGGAAGGTTGTCAGCAGGAGAAGACAGACAGGATGGGAAACGGGGCAACAGCCACCACATGATTGACACGGTCTCCTACCTGCCTGAACTTGACCCGGCAGTTTATTGCAACCAAGTCAGCACAGAAACACTCAGTTCAAGGGTTACTTAAAGGCAAGTGCTTACCAGGTTCCCCAACAATACACGTCATCTGAAAGCTACCACAAAAGACCTACGATGCTGTCTGACTGAACTTCACAATGCCGAGCTGAGGCCTGGGGTTTTTGTTGTGTTTGTTTCTATTCAGCGATCCTCCAATGCTAGCCTAGAAATGACAGTAGGTGGAAACGCTATCTTTCATTACACAAAGTATAAATAGTGTAATCTATCAGCACTGTCAATCAAGATGATTGATTACAGGCTGTCATAGAGAAGAGTGACATATTAGAAAAGTTTTGTTAACAATGCCTATTGCTAGTCAGCCTGCCACAGAAGCTGGTGATTAATGTGTTGTCAGCCTGTAATCCCACACCCCTGGCTAATGAGGCAGGAATTTATCATCTTTACAGAGTGGCAGATGTCAGAAGGAAAGGAATCCAAGTGCTGGAAACAATATACTTTTTCTTACCACGCCTGACAAGTCTGACAGGCCTAAAAAACCACAAAGAAGCTTTGTGTAAGCACAAACTTAAAATGAAGAACTTTCATTTGGCATCTTTGCTTTAAATAGTGCTGCAAATCAGCCTCTATCCCTCAAAAAGGGCACAATAAAAAGCTCTATGAACTCTGAACCCATCCTTGACAACTAGGAAATCTCAGGAAAGGTTTCCATGGCAGGCAAACAGAGAGCTTTCTCCACAAGAGAAGCAGCAAGTAACTTTTAACTTTACCTGCAAACTTGTGAACCACTGCAGGACAAAAATTCTTCTGATGAGAGTGCAGAATGCATCCTACTTCAATGCTTTATCAATTAAAGTTTGAGGAAGTAGCTCTCCAGAATGTCCAAACCACGTTTGCTTTACAGATTCACATTGGGACACACAACAGAGAATTGTGAAAATTCTGGAAGCTCTTCCTGAAGAAAAATGATGTGTGACACAAACATCTGCACTGAGAGGCAGCTCTAGTACTTTTCACTCAAAATAGTTTTACATCTGACTGAAACATGCTCAGATTTGGTAACTCTTCCCTCAGAGTATTTGAAAAATATTTGAAAGATTCCCTTTGAGTAATAGAAAGCCACAAAGACATGCTATGCTTTTGATATATCTATGTTACAGAAATTTTTCAATAGAACATTGGTGATCTGCTTAAGTTTGCTTCTCCAAAATTATAGTGCTCAAAATTCAGGTTTAAAGCAATGATTTCTCTTTTGCCTTCAAGGCAACTGTGTAAGGAAGTCTCATTTTTTGCCTTCACTGCTGTAAAGACTATAAATTGTCCCAAATATAGGAAATACAGGAGAAAATGATCTGTTTAGTAAAAAAAAAATAAAATTAAAAAAAATCAATGTCAGCAAATCTCAGGCAGCTTATACCACTATTGGCTGCCACTGTCAAAAATCAACAGCTTTTCAATTAGATGTATTAAGAGGTTAAATCTTCTGGTTCTGAAATTTCCAATAGGCTGTAAAAAGGCCATATTTTTTCAAAAGATTATGTGCAACTTAGGCTCCTGTCAGTCAGGAAAGGGGGCAAATTATCTGTCTTAAGTTTTGACTAATGTAATCCTTTTTCAAACACAGATACCTCCACTAATGCAGAAAAATGCAACATACAAAAAAAAAATTATAGAGAGAGACAGCAAATAAGGGAATAAAAACACTGCTTTCTGTCAACAGCACCCTTGGGCTAAAAACACAGCAAAACATTGAGAAATTTAATCTCCAAAAGGCAGCATTCTGGAGTTCAGACTTACTTAAAGTTTATGAGAGACTGGAACTTCCCATGCTAGTCAGTGAAAGAGAGGTTTACTGGCCTATAATCTGTGCACTCAGGAGGAGACCAAATCAAAAACAAATAGCAATGCCATGAAAACCAGACCCTTCTTTGCAAACAATGGGATTCAGTGACAAGTTATGACCTCTGTGGAAGACAAAATGTCCCTGACAGCTACCCCAGTGTCAACAGCAGAGCTGCATTCTCTCTTCCATTTAAACCAAAGCTCTCTCCAGAGAATCTACACACAAGTGGTAGTTGGAACTGCAAAACAAGTAAAGCTGCATGTGATTTGACCTATAAATGAGGACACAAAAACTGACTTTGAGCCCACACAGTTCTGCATGCTTCAATACATACTAGTTAGCCATTTCAACTGCTGATAAACTGGAGGTCCCGTGTCCCAGTTGAGCACAGGTTTGTAGATAAATGACTCATTAACTAATAATGGACTGTAATGGTGAGTTTTAACATTGCTATGAGGGAGGGTGAATTTATATTTGCTTTCCTACTTTGAAAAATCCTGATAGATTCAGTGCAATTATTTTAGATCATATTAGTCTAAGAGAGTACTGATGCCTCAGACATTTGACTGGCTGAGCTCTCCTTCCTCCTCATACCAGTAGCAACAAACTTTGTCAGGTTTTCACTTTGCAGCCCCTTCCCAACCTCCCTAGTTCATGGGAAAATCCATCTCCTGAATCTGCATAATTCAAAACATAATTAAATGTTCCAGTTTTAGCTGGAAATCCTATTTCTTGCAGAGATTAGATTAGACTCATTACTTTGGTATGTACTGACCTTTAATCCCCCTGGCAGCCTCTTGGCAAACTGTGACACTGCGCAGACTTGTTTGGAAAGAGCCCACTGTTCAATGCCCCATGTCTTTGGACTACACTCTTTTGCACAAGGTTGATATGAATTCTTTCCCAATTCCACAACAATCATAAAGTTTCGCTAATCCACCTCAGTTTCTTGAAAAGTCTTCATTCAGACAACCAGGAAATCAGGATAAGGTTAACTTTTGGAAACATCAACGGAACTACTTACAATATGCCATGGTAATGTCCTAGGTTAGGGCCATAATACTCAATGCTTCATGGGACCTGACCAAAAGCCTGTAATTGTTGGCAATCTTGCTCGAAAATTTATACACATTTAAAAAAAAAACCCAACCCAATTGGATTAGTTCTAGGCCTACATGCAAATTTCAGCTTCTCCCATGGTCAACACATTAAATGTTAAATTTGTTTGGAAAGGAATGACCGCTTTGGTTTTTATACATCTCTCAGCTCCTATACAGCATATTGATTTATCCAAAAATAATATTTATTAATGCTGCAACCGTAGGTGCCTCCTCACATTGAAGATATGCCTTTTTTGAAGTAAAATTACACTGCTTTTTGCCGTACCTGAAAAACATGGCTACTAGTAAATTTCTTTCCACTCTTTTAGCCATCACCTGCACATATTATTTCTTTACTTAAGCAGTTAATTCCAATAGCACCTGTTAGGGCTCTGGCATCCAAGAAATTTCAACCAGTGAAAAAGAATGTATCTATGTTTTTGTGTCTTAACACTGTCTCTAGACTATAGGCCAATTAAAGAAATTAAAACACACTTATGAGCTTGCTTTATGGAGTTGGATCTAATAAATCATAACTCTCCACAGAGTTACAGTTGAGCTCTTCCTTTCATTGAATTATACAAACTTTATGAAAGTGGGAGCATAATGTCTTTCTTTCCGAAGCTATGCTATTATTTTGGTCAAAGATTGTTTACATTAAACAAATTCAATTTACCAAACTTTGACATGTTTGCACAACTGCATATAATTTATATGGGAAACATGACTTTTAAATGAACCTTCTCTAGTCTAAACTCTCTGGTTTCTAGCCTGTAGTTCTAGATTCTTGTACCGCACCAAAAAGCTTGTTGCTGGTGTAAATCATATCCTCTAAGAGGTTTTCCATAAAGTAAATACTGACCATAATTTCAAATTGTTCGTTAATACCTTCAAACAGACTACATCTATCAAATACTGATTTGACTTTCTTGCCAGGTGCAGCACTTTGTCAAGGAAATAGCCATCTCCAAATTAAGGTTAGGGAAAGCAATTCCTTAATGCTGCTATTTCCCCGTAAGTTTATTTTAGTAGGTTTGATAAATTGAATTTAAATTTGGATTTCATCATCCTAAGGCATCAGAGACCGACTGTAAAATAACCCTTAATAAATCCACACTGTCTCCTATAAGCTGATACGCTTATTATGGCACACTGCAATCGTATCCGTACTGTCAAATATACCGGGCTGAGGTTTTTTGTTTTTTCTTTTGAATTTTAAAAGACCACATCTGTCTAGTAAATATGAATCCAATCTATGACAGACTTTCATGGGATTTCAGCACATTACCTGTTGAGCATTCTCAGGTTTCACTGATTTTTCTGGGAACCAACAACTCCTAGTGCTTGGACAACTTTAGTTATAGAGTGGAATTTTTCAAGGCCTCTAAAATCTTGTATTATCAAAGGTCCGCTGAGTCAACACTTTTGGGGATAAATGTTGAAAGAAATGAACCTTTGGAGCACCTGGAAGAACAACGTAAGATGGAAGAACAACTTTTTTCTTTAAGAACTATCCAGAATTCCTCTTAACTACTACCATGAAGCCACTCCTACTAAAACCAGTCCTCTTCTGTCATCAGACAGCTTTTCTCAAAACATTTGTGCTACTTGTAACCTTGGCAGAGGGTAATGTTAATTATAATTAAACCACCACCACCAGTAGTTGTTGTTTGGATTTATTAAGATCTACATTCATACAGACATGGGGACACATGCAGGACAAGTCTTCCAGCAACTTCTGGGGCAGATAGAAACATAACTCCCTCTGGCCTAGAGTGGGCATTGAGAAAACAGTTCTAGTCTACCAATATACCTGTTAAAATGTGCCTCAACACTGCTGTAAATCCAGGCCTACCCACTGTAATGAAAGGCAGTCCCTGCTATATCAGAATTAAGACCAGTTTTTCATTGTTGCTCAGCTTTGCACTTCTCTCTTCAGTGTGAGCTGAGAGGATGTTTCAGACTGATTTAAAAGTTTAAACTTGCCAATGTTTCCAAGTTATCAACTGCCCTGTAGATTCTGATGTGCCAAAATTGGATTTGAAGTCAAATATTGTTTTGAGACCTAACTGACTTTTGAGGAAGAAAAGAAGGAATTAGGAATTTTGGGGCCTACTTCAGTAATTTCTTTCCAATTTTTTAACTCCTCTAGATTTCTCAAAAGCTTATTCAACTGTGGTTTTGTTACAATTTGCATGCTTATCCCTTTGATCTTTGTATTTAATAAAAATGATCCTTTCCCTAATTGTACCTCTTTTTGTAGTTGTATTCTACATGACTATCCTTCAGTATTAATGAAAAGTAAATTCAGATGCAGCTGATTCACTCTTGCACACAGAACATCAAACTGCAGAAAAGTGGCTATTCTTCTTATTTTAGTAAAATTTATAGTAAAACCACAAACAAAGCCCTATGATAAGGCAGTTATTCACAAAGTGAATATTTAATATAAGCCCCTAAAAATAGTACGCAAAAAAAGTAATCTTATTCTAAGAAACAGTCATAACTCATTCTCTTCTGAAACTATGAATGTTGTTTAAGGATGCTTAAGTCCAGGTAAAAGCAACTGACATAATAAATGCAACCTACGCTAAGATTCCTAAAACTTGGAACACAAATGTAGGCTAAATGAACACTATATCGACACACTGTCCTTGGGGTTCCACAAATACAAGCAGCTCTGTAGCTCAGCTTGCACCTCTCCTCAGAAGTTATTTCCTTTGTGGCTATAGTTTCTTTGGTTCTTAGTACCACTTGAGTTGCTGCTTCAGCACAAAGGAAGCCTCAACATCCTCTAGATCCTCAAGGCGTCGATTAAATATTCCACCAGCTTTGGAAAGCACATGAATATACAACAAAAAATTATAATTTCCTGAAAATGATATGGTCATAAAATAACTGGTTTAAAGTGTGCATTAAAAACAGTTTAGCTTCAGAACTCATCCATCAAACAAGTATCTGATAATACACATTGATTTCAGCAATACAGAAATATTTTATATGCATGTGTATTTTTTGTGGCAAATCTGCTTTTCAAAAAGCTTTATTCCTCTGCCCCTTTTGCTCCAGATCTTCTATGAATTTTTAAAATGTTTTCAAAGTAGTTCCAAATTCCACATTGTTAGATCAGAAACAAGTGAATGTGCATTCAAGGGAGGCAAGTCAAACACACATCTTTCCATCCTAGTTTGTAAAGTCTGACAGGTCTGGACATAAAGAACCCTTGGAAAGAAGCCGCCAAGTGGGAAAGTCCTTGAAATACTGCAGTCAAAGAGGATAATAAACACAGCATTTATTTTACATGGCTGAAATCCAACAGAGGAAACATGTAAAATAAATACAGATTATACTAAACACACCTTCCTAAAAAATGAATGGAATGCACTAGAAATGTGGCATAAAGCTCACATAAAAAATACCAAAGATTAATTAATTAAGACAAATAATCTAATTACTTTTCAGATAACACTTAAATCTAGGACAAGAATCTGGAATAATGAAGGCAAAAATATGCAAGGGGAACCATTTTTGCTGTTTTGATTTTACGATTTTGGTGTCTTTATTAGATCCACTTCACAGGTCCTAAACATTTTTCTGTAAAGATATGACCTAGTCAGATACAACTGATCTATCAGTATCTACCTATCCTTACTCAAAGTTTAAGTAATTATTCTACAGATAGTTCATTTACAGTGCTATGCCTTCCTAAAAATTGTCTCATAATGGAACCACAGTATCATTGAATGGTTTGTGTTGGAAGGGATCTTAAAGATCTTGTCGTTCCAACTCCCTGCAATGGGCAGGACACCTCCCACTAGACCAGGTTGCTCAGAGCTTCATCCAACCTGGCCTTGAACACTCCCAGGCAACAGACAAGCTTAAGACAAAACATAGGTTTTTTCTAACTTATGGAATGATTATGTTTTTATGGTGAGGAGGTAGGAAGTTTGTACAAATCTTCTGATAATAAACATTTTAATAAATTTTTCTGTCTTTGCAATATTTACCATTTCCTTTGTATTTTCCTATAAACTTTGAGAAACATTATAATGCTAATGGTTTTCTGACTCAACATGTGAAAGTTTTTTATTATATTCCATAGTGCACATTTGTATGTAATATGCATCTGTAAATGCACACTTTATTTGTATCAGATTTTACATTACTTTTGAGCTACTTTTTTCACCATATGTACATGATTTTGTGGTTTATAACAGCTGATTCTTGCAGAAATCCTAAAATCACAGGAGTTTTCTCCACAGTTGTCTCTGCACAAATAAATCATTCAGGTTTTGCATTTATTTTTCAGTAATGTCCTGGGCAAAGATTTGAGGTGGGGAGTGGCGGAAAAGATATTTCAGTCCAAAGTTATTTCTTACTGGCACATCTAAAGCTTTTGAACTAGGGACATAAAAGAAATTCTGACATGCTTAACTGAGACTATTCTATTCTGTACTAGGTGGGAGAAGTGCATCCTCCAAAAAGTATGTCCAATTATCTGCCAAAACCTGGCCACTGAGAGTAATTTCTAGCTTAAATAATACTAGACTTTTTTCTGATGCCAATTTCTACTCTGCAGTATGATCTTAATTGGGAAAGTAAATTTAATTATTTCTCTCCTGCTATGGAATTCAGACTACTCGCATATGCTGGAAAATGAAAGCAGAATATTAACTCTGGAAGTTGTCTCTCATCAAACCTTCACATCTTGCCAGCTACACATCATAGCTTACTATGACCAATACCAGGTAAGACAGACTGCCTATAACAAGTATAGTGGGTTTTACTCAAGTGATTTACAGCAAGGTTTATGGGAAATGATTTTCTACTATAGTCATCCTAGAATGAGTCTTCTGATAAACAATAGAGCTTCGACTCAGCAGTATTATCTCCAGATATCTTACCTACTTCTCAAAGGGACTGTGAGGTTTGTACAGCAAACATAGGATGAAAGCACTTAAAACTACTGTTCAACAGGGCGTGACAGTTTTAATGTTTTTAATATTGTTAAAGGAAATGAATATTTAAAATATTTTTCATGAAATGCACATAAATTGCAGAATTTTGAGCCTGAAATGTCAATCCAAATAAAAGTATCTTGTATAATGCTGACGTGCTAGTTTCTTTAGCAAAACTCATCCATAATCACTATCAACTCTGAAAGGATTCAGTCATAAAATCATGCGAACAACTAGTGCAAATATCCTATTATGAATTTTTCACTAAAGAAGAAAAATCACTGGAAATAATCAAGAAAGCCAGCTGACAATTAGTTCTGTACTTACAACAAAACATCTTTTGGGCATATCTTGCCACACTATACATTTAAATAATCACTGTTTTCAGAAAAAATGTTTTGCTCTCTCTTCCCTGTTTTTTTCCTCCCTAACATAACTTTCTTACAGACCATCACAGAATCACTCTTATCCAGTGAAATTGCTATGTAACCACTCTAAATGAATATTGTTTTACTGAAGGATAGGGAATCCAAAATCTAACAATACTTTAAAAAGTTATTATGATTAATTATTTAATCACCTTACACAGAAGTAATAACAACCTGCAATTACTGGTTTATCAAACACAGATAGATTTCCTAGAAACACAAGGAAAGTTGTTCTTGGTTACTTTAATGAAACATAACCATAGAAATAGGTAGAAGAAAGAAAAATCAGGGAAATTCTCTGACAAAAGGTGAATTTGTGGGAGATAAGGTCACTGAAAAAATGTTTAGGAAAAATGACACACTCATAGGATTAAAAAGAAACATTAATACAGTAATGTCAAGCCAAGTGAAAAACCACATCTCACTAACGTAAATGTACATTAAGGCCTTTCTTTACTTTTAATGACGGGTATAAGGGGCTTAATTCTTAAAATATGAAGATTATAAAGAAACTTTGAATCTTAAAAAATTCTGTAAAGTTTTTCAAATTTTCAGCAGATAGAGAAGCATGCAACTATGAGAAATTTTGAAGTGAAAATGTTTGATAATATTCTTTTCCATCATTTCATATCATTTGGAGAAGTTTTCTGTGAAAGACAATCATAAATGCTCCATTCAGCTGTTTTGAGAATCAAAATTCTTGTCTTTACAATGGCATAATATTAATATATTTAAAAAACAAATATTAAAAACAAAAAGAATAGAAAATACTGAGACACCCATTATATTCAGGAATCCACACAGGGTGATGGGATATCTCTCCATTTACCTCTTGATCTATCATTCAGAATTTATCACCAGATCTCTAGTGGGCAAGATCTCATTACAACACTCTTCAGAAACCAATATCCATGCTATTGACACTGTTCATACCTGTTCATTGTTTGAATAATGCCTCCAACAGAGAAGCTGAAAATTGAGCTGACACAGGACTTAAACTCCAGAGATTTTTGCCAGTGCAGGAGACAGCACCTAGCAGAGCCCATGTGTACAAAGCACAGATAAAATGACACTGGCCGTGTATGAACTGAGTAATTCGTCTTTGCCTCTTTGTACCTGCCCAGTACATCTCAAAAAATGGGACTTCATTTACCTGTCTTCAAATTCCAATAATTTTGACATTTAGAAGCAGCAAGCAATGCTTTAACTCTGAAAGAGAAGCAAACCTATATTGGGTAATATAATCAAAACTAACTGATCTTTTTACATGCATTAAAAGGCTGTGTTAATATTACACTTGGGGCTATTATAAATGTCTTACATTGCACACATTTAGGATACATCAAAGTTTTATCACAGTCATTATAAAAATGTCGCTTGAAACTATTTTTACACTAATAAGATGGTCTTCAATTGAATAAATTGCAGTTACAGACTGATTACCAGTGCTACAACTTACATTTAGTTCACAGGTTAGTACAGTGATGGATAACATGCAGGGGGAAAAAATTAATGCATGATTCAACTTTACACTTTGTCCCTAACCAGGTTGATTTAAGCCATAAGTAAAAGTTGAAATGTCAAATCTAGTTGGAAGATATAAGGTAATACACATTCCACTTGCTTCTGAAGTGCACAACCAATAACACACTATTATTTATGCAGATAGGATAACACATTCTCTTAGCCCACACTGCAACATATTTTGTCTCAAATTAGCCAGTAAATCACTACCACAGAAACTATTAACAATCATAAAGCCTTTTGAGTTTTACAAGGTGTTCATAATGGGCCATTCCATGTGATTTATATGAAAAACATGACTCAGATCTTCAGAGGCAACTAATGTGGGGCTTGCTGTGTGACCTCTTGTTATCTTTGGGATGGTATGTAAAACTTATACCTTTCTTAATATGAGTCAGACAAATGGAGTGATAAAACACAACCCTCACAGCGTTTCTATTAAAAATGTGTTCCCTTTTGATAAGACTTACACAGAAAGGCTATATTTAAGTGGAACTACTAGATGGATTAAATTCACCCAAAAGTACTTTAAAACAGGCACAAGCAGTTATAATCACCCAGGGACATAGTTCTTCAAGAGACAGAATTTGTTAACTAAAGTGGAATCCATTGAATTACAACTAACAAAAGTCCCTGACTTCCACAAATGTGTGTTAATTGGTGTGTTTCAATTGTTAAAGTATTCAGGAAACACAAGGCTGCTTTAACTGGATTGTGCTAAGAAGGTTTAGAGAGGGCTTTCCTTCTGTGCAGCTGCTCAGTAATGGAAACTTTGGCATTATCAGAAATTTTTGCAACTTCCTTCAAGATGATGTACTTCTCTGATGCCATAAGAGAAGTAAATACAAACTGGTTTACACTTCTAGGTTCCTCTAATTCAGTTAACATTCAGCCACTTCTTTTCTATCTTTTTCTTGGTTTTTTACAAATTCTTTCTATTATTGCTGCTCAAAGCAACTTATAGGCATGCTGTTTTAAAGAAAAAGGGATACTGGCCTTACTATTCAGATTTTCCCAGTCACCTTCTCTCCACACTTACAGCCTGTTTTCACTTCTCAAGGGCAAGTGCTACAGTTCTACTCATTAACAACCAAAGCGAAGATCTAAGGTGGAAAAAACCCAGCAGATGTCCTCTTTACAAACCAAATTACCATATTTTAGTCACTCAAAAAAGAGAGAGAATTAGAGAAATAAAAATTACTTTCTTTTTTTCATCTTGAAGAACTTGGGAGTTATGATTGTACTGAACCAACTTTAAAGGTGTTTAAGAAAAATGAATTTAACAAAAATAAATTTAAAGTTTAAATCCTACACTTGCTACTTTGAGTCTTACTTACTGTAATGACCTTAATTAGAGGAACAAATATTAATGAAAAAGAGAAAAAAAGCCCAGTTAACAGAAGATAAGTCAAAGGGAACTAAAAGAAGAGCCAATTATAAAAATTCTAGTGGCTCCAGTACCTTCTGCCAGAGGTTCATTAAAAAAAAAAAAGGTCAAATGCATGACAGTGAAACAGTCTACACCATTGATGTTTATAGGGCTGCAACAAGCACATTAAACAGGGAAAAAGTTATTCCTGAAAATACAAGCCCTTCTAATACAGTCTACATTTTTTCCAGAGAGGGAGGTAAAGGGGAGAGCACAGCAGAAAGCAAACTAACCTAAACTGTTGTGACTGCAAAGAAAATGTTTCAGTATTATTGCATTTTCTTGCACCATAAAAGTACTTTAATCATGTCGTTCTGACATCATCTTCAAGATTATTCCAAATCCTACCATTTATGAGAGTCTTTCAGCCCTACTTTGGGAAGCAGGGATGGGTAGAGAAATAGAAAGGAAGATTTGAATGCCTTTGTTGAAAAAAAACAAAAAACCCCAATTTGTGTGGTGGGAGTGGCTGGGCTCTGAACTGAGGAACTGCATTCATCACTTCTTATTTCACAGGCTGTAATTAGAAGAAATGAAGATTCACCTTGAAACAATTGCCTCTCAAAGTCTCTTTCTCTGAGTGATATAAAAGGAATTCAGGACTAACATGTTCTAGATGTTAGTCTAGAGGAGGGGAGGAGGGTGGAAAGAGAACAAAGGAATAGCAAGAACTGTTTTCTTGATTGTATAATACTCAACTCATGGGTACATATAAAATATGACAATATGATGGTTTCAGGAGCTACAAACCTCTCGTATTACTGCCAAGAGAATTCTGAAAACATACCAGAGATTCAAGGATAATAAATATACATAAATTAAAGGAAATGGTTGTTCCAGAGGTATGTGGTTGGATGGTTACTATAAATAGACATCCACACATGCAATAACTGGCGTCCCTTATGTGGCACATGTGACTGAACTCAAAGTATATTTACCCTTTATATAGGTCTGCAAAAATAACCATAAAGTTATCCTTCTGCCTAGGAGATTTGTCTCCAGTGTTACCAGAGGTCTGTACTATGCAAAAATACACTTATTTTTTTTGCTAGAAGTTAACAGTTATACAAGAAATCTTCAGCCTGCTAGCAGTGTTGGACCCCTAGCAGGCCAACAGTCCTTACTATCTCTACCTTGATGCTGTTTCACTCCACTTCTACACATGCGAGTTCCCTGTGGCAAGTATTCGTACATCTCTGGATATCTGTATGAATTAAGTATGAATCACAAGATGCTTCTGCATGAACACCATAAAATATTTGAGGAGGAAAAAGAAAGAAAAGAAAACCCAGCATCAGCTGCCATACAATCTCAGACCAGCACTGCCCCATGAGCAGGGCTGGCTGCTGACCTCATCGAGGGCCTTGCACACACTGAAAACAGCTTCAACATTAACAAGCATGTTAATCTGCCTGAAATCAAATAGGCAATTACTATGCTACTTCCATGAATTTTAAGGCAAGTATAATTTGATAGTTAGACATTAATAAACCTGTTTCATGGATCTTACCACTATCTGATAAAGAAGCTTTCTTTTACTATCTCTTTAACGTTATTAAATAAAGTAAACTCGTATCTGGTTAAATAGGCTTCACAAGTGCTAATCTTAGCCTAAAGCACTCTAATGGATTGACTCTTCCTCAGCAGGGCTATATAAATATTTATAAAGACTTCACACGAAGAACAGATCTGACATAGGGCTTTAAAAGACTTCTCAACATATACAGAACCCGGAGAAAGAAAAGATTTTGTAAAGACAACTAAGCTCTTAGCCTTCAAAAAACCTTCTTAAATCCTGGAGGGCTGGCAATAGCACACAAACATATGTCTGAATCTGCACACAAGATTCACATCAGGGCCATGCTACCAATCCTCCAACAATGGTATCTTATGCTCGCAGGCTGCCTTATGAGTACAAGATTTTCTTTTTACCTGGCCCATCTGCTTTTCTTGATAGACAGGTTTACTATGCCCCTAACAAAGCAAAAAGTGATTATGCTGTTTTTCTGACTTGTTTCTGTATGGAGAAGAACCAGCACTGAAAGCCTACATGGAAGCCAAACACACAGTCCATAGTCCCTTTAGCAAAAATAAGCCTTCTCCAATACAAATTGCATCAGAAAAAATAAGTATTTCTTTGAATAGTGTAGAAGAGAAAGCATGAAATCCTGGCTCTACTGATAATGTCAATTGCTTCTAGTCACTGCATCACAGGCAGGATTTTACTACAAAGGGGTGGCCCTTCTTCCTAGGCCAAGAAGTGAAGTCATGGGGATAAGTAAATTATTTATTTTTTTCTCACTACAGCAAGTTTCTACCAACTAAAACTATTCCACCATGATAATATTATAGATGAAAAAAATGATACACCATCAATTTAAGCTCTTCTCCATCTTGAGATTAAGTAGCTACAATTTTCAATTTACATGGCATATTAGTATTTGATTAATCTATTTCTTTAGGAGAGCATATGAAAGTATAATCTTTTCTGCCACACAGAATAGTTATATCATGCATCCAGTGTTTTCATTGTTGTTATTGATACATGGCTTGGAAGAAACTACTCTCACCTTCAGGTAACTGCAGTATAGGCAAAATCCTCAGCTGAACCTTTTCCCCACCAAGGGAAGCCAAAAAAAGAAATCTGACTTTTCAAGTTTGTAATAGCTGGTCTATCTGTACGAAACATTTCAACATTCCCCGACTAAAAGTAAACTTAATTAACATCTATGAACTATCTTTGGGATCACTGGACAGCCTAGGTTGCAACATAATTGCTTCCCAGCTGTAAAACTGCAAAGAAGATTACGCATGGGCCTTGTTCTCCCAGACCACATCAGCCCTCATGATACCTTCACTGGACCAGTATTACACAAGATTTATAGGGCTTGAATTAGTGCATTTGAGGTTTAATTAGAGCTCCATAAATTTTCAGCAGTTCTCATATGACACTGCCTCAGCCAGTGATCATTGGTTTCCCCTGAATTCTGGGCAGAAGGTAGAAGACCAGGCTATAAAGGACAAGACAACCATTGGCTCTGTGTACAGCAGTTTTTACAAGCCAAACCATATTCCACTAGGGGTTTATCAAATCAAAAAATAGACTTCCCGCTTGCCAGAATATGACCTCAAGAGGACAAAGCAAGTAAGTTCTCTACCAACAACGTATCTATTCATTTCTGCTTGCAGGGAGGTGGAGGAAAGAGCGCCACTTCACATAAACAACAAGTCTTCAGAAGTTCTCTCCAGAGAGACTGGTAAACATATGGGGCAGAAAAAGACACAAAAAGCTATGTTGCTCTTGCCTTTAAATCAGAAAGCTGTTATGAAAAATAACATACCTAGTTTCATGTTCAAAAATAAATCAGGAAAATAAAACTCATTCTTTTTTTTTCCTTACTTTGAAACTGCCAATGGCCTTGCAGCAATGCTTCCCAGAAAGTTAGGTGTGTCCTTTACTGAGAAAGCATGCACCATTCTGGCCTAGCACATGAGCTCTATTTAAAGACATTTTCTTACTCACAATTTGAATTATTTTCTCACCCTGTACGAGTTCTCTACTGTCAGAGAGAAACAATAAAACCCAAAGTACTCCTCTCAGGTTATTACCTGTATAGCTGCTGCTGAAAATCTTGCCAATGCAATATTTCTTTATATTTAGAGAATGATTGATTGGTTGTTTTGAAACTAGAACTACACATGCAGAGATTTCAATGAGTTCTGCTTTGGAATGACCACTTGACATGGCACAAATCTACATTTGTTTCTGTTGCTCACACAGCAGACTACTCCTTCAGAGCCTCCTCAACAGACGTAAAAGTGGATTCAAAGGTTTTCTCCACGGGAAAGACAAATTTTGTGTCACACATACAGTGCTTTTGCCTAGCCTTTTAGAGCATTCCATCTTTCAAAATTGCACACAATATCTTAGACTTGTTATTTAGCAGAAATAGCCTTGTAGAGTATTATTCAGACCATAAAGATATGAGAAATTATCACATAAGAGGAAAGGAAAAAGCTGGAAGATATTATACAAAAGCAAGATAGTTAAAAATTTGAGCAGTCCTGGGGCATCGGATTAATATTGTGGCCTGTTAGACCTCCCTTGAACAAGGAAGGTCTTGAAGGAAAGCACAAAACTCCGGCCAAAATGCACGCAAAGCGAGCAAGTTCTGCAAGAACAACTCTAAGACTCAGCAGCAAATATATTCTATGCTTTATGTTCAACAATCCAATGGACTTGACCTGTAGCTAAATGCAAAACATGCAGGTGACATCCTATTTCTAACTCAGAAATTATATTTTTTTCTATTGAATTATGTACAGTTTCTTCCAGTTCATGCTTGATGGGCTTGATGAAAACAGGTAGAATAGGAACATTCACTGCCTCTCCTATTCCATTCTTTTTGCTAGACAGATTTCTCTTGTGTTAGTGCCTTCACCTTTCACTTTAAAACCTACATTTAGTTCACATTGTCTGTGTGCAATTAATAATAGTAATAGGCCAACTGCTTACTCATATCTAAACATTTTACAGTGTTTATGTATGAGCTAATAAATAAATTTCCAATCATTGGTGATCAGGTAGTAGATGTATAACATAAGGACACATGCTTAGTGGAAAATAAGGAAAGCAACACAAAAGAGCAAAAGCATTATTATCATATAGATGCAAAACTTTACAGTGAGAGTCACAAGCTAGAGTCTGGTGGCAAAATACTGCAAGGCATAATACAGCAGAATGTAAAAATAAAAGTCAACAGTTCGCACACATATGCCAGAGTGGATCTGCCTTCTTGCTTACAAGAATTGTGACAGCTAAACTTTGTCCCATTTGCGTAATTCCACTGGAGCAGGATCCTGACTCCACAGCTTGACTGGAGATAGCTGTGTGTTATTTCAATAAAATGGGTTTCTCCCTTGTTCGTATGCTTCCTGTGTGTATTCACACTAATAGTCCTTTTGATAAAACCCTCCAAAAAATTAACTTTAATAGCTATTCTATAGCTAAATCTGCACAACTGGGTGGCAAATATAACTGAGCTCTCTACAGCAAAACTGGAGTCTTCAAAAGAATTATAAGAAAAAAGACAAAAGATTACAGGTTCAGCACTGCTTCTGGAGTAAAATGTATATTTGTGATAAATGTATCAAATCCCCTAAAAACTACACCTATTGAAACTTCATATTTAGGCTGATTTGCTTTCCAAATCATATAGAGAGCACAGTTGTGTACAATATTTAAACAAGTACAACCACAGAGAAATGCTGGGAGATTTAAGAGAAATAAAAGCATGATCAGCTAGCTTGTAATCTTCTTTTCTCTTATTCTCCTCCCTATAGCTGCATTAAATTGCCTGTTGAGAACAATAACATATTTGTGCTTTTATAGGTAGAATGATTTGTATTATGTAAAGATTTGGCTAACAGAGTAAAGATGCATTCAAACTGAGCTGGATTATATGCTGCTAATAATTTTCTGGATGCTCTAGGGAACCCATAATTCTGGAGGAATAGAGATTAGCATTTGAATATATACTTTGCAATACATCTCAAAGCAGACTTTTTTAATTTCGTTTTTCTCATTTTTCTAAAGCCACACACTAACCAGAAATCGAATCACTGAAGCATTTTGAAGGAAAAAGTATACCACAATCAAGTTTTTATGCCCCACCTCCCCACACACTTTTGAGTACACAGAAAATCTGTCTTTTCACAACTCCCACACCATTTCAATAGCTTTCTTTAAAAAGTCAGACTACCTAGAAAATGTGAACAGGCTTGGAGTATTGTTCTGTACATGTTGAAAAAACAGAGGAACTCAACAAGCAAACCAGAATTTGCTGTTCTGAGTAAAAGCTCAAGCTACCTAGAAAGATGGTTTTGCTGTGGGCTAGCTCCTGTTTCAGAAAGTAATGTTAAAATACATTATTTTAACAAACTTAGTAAAACATCTCAAATTGCAAAAAAAGTACCCCTTAAAATATGATAGCATTCTTTTATTAACTTCAGCATAGACAGGACTCCCATTTTGCTGTTTTCATGAAACACTGAACTCTTTTGGCCACCATTTGCTGAATATTGAAATCCTTTGTAAATTGTGTATGGTTTTTAATGTCTATACTTTCATGATTTTTGAAGTGCTTAGTACTTCAGAACAGTTTTAAAGTATATGACTTTCTAATAAACATTATATTCTCTGACAAACTCAACTGGGAAGCATACTGTAGTGTTTCTTTTTAATAAATTACTTTTCTTACTTATAAGATTCGCCTAGCAAGCACAGATTCACTGGACAAAATATACTTATGATGACCTTTGGTCCTCAGTTATAATTAGTTGTATGGTCCCAGTTGCTTACAGTGTAAACAAAGACTGATAAACCCACACTGGCTGCATGTATTTATTATATTACAACTCAGCTGCCAAATGTCTAACTGTCCTAATAAAAAACTATTTTCTAAGGTTTATGTTTTATTGCATGTATGACTCCCTTATTGGTTAGCATTTTGGAGTTGTGGAAAAGGTTATGAATTTAGAAACTGACTGCATTCATATCATATTTAAAACTTAATGCTATTTTATTAAAGACATATGGGCCTCCAAAGTACACATATTAAATGTCATGTAAGAAAAGTAGCAGTTTAAATCATGGTCAAATTCATTTTTGACGTGACTCCTGAGGCTTCCCAAGATCTGAACTATTTCTTTGTAAATCTGGCAGTTTAACCACACTCATAAATCACTTTCAAAGCATATTATTTCTTAATTTTACTGCATTAGAGAGCATTTGGCCTACACAGTGAACTGTTTGTAACTGTTACATGAACAAAGTTGTATGTTTAGTCTTATAATGTGTGAAGAAAAAAAGTCTTAATTTCCCAGTTCTGAATTTACCTCTTATTTAAACCCAAATGATACATTTCCTAATGAAATTTACCAGAGTAAGATACATAGCATAGTTTGTTATACTGACATACCAGAAAACTTATTCTCCTGCTTCGAGCTCATAAGTTAGCAACACAAAGGCAACAGTAATTTAATCATTAAGCAAATACCCACAGGTTCTTTTACAAGAAAGAATGCCTAAGGTTTTCAAACCCCACCAAGGTTGAAAGAGAAATGAATCATCTTTGGGACAATGCACATGCCTTTACTAGGTTCCTTGATACAAAGACATTTAATACATTACAACTGAAGCATACCTTATATACATTTAAAAATTAAATGCATATCACTTAAGGATAGATACCCTGTCTGCTAAAGTCTCAAGAAAACCTACCTCTAAAACAGATCATTCACAAAAACAGGATTCAAAGCAATACCATTTTTGAAACATAATTGACATTTTTCTTATTTATTTTTAGAGACATTTCTAATTACAGAGTTAATTATAATTTGTTTTCCTATGAACATTCTTTTTGGATGAATAAGATAAATTAGGGCAACAGTTAACTGCAAAAGTTTTATAATCTCACTAATTCCTTCACACATAACACCAGTCCTCAGTCACAAATATTACTTAGCTTTTTATCCACACAATGAACCCCTGATTTTCCCCTGAAACACAGATCCGTAACCTAAATCACCAAATCTTAAAGATTTTATGCCAGACCCATTGTCTGCAAGATGGACACAATTAGAAAACATTAGCATCAGCTTCAGTTAACATTCAGGAACTGGAACCAGAATCTGTGACTCCAATATCATTTTAAGGGAGCAGATAAAACTGTGCTGAATCCTTTTTCTTTGGCAAAGGGAGCGGTTTTAGAAACTCATAAGCAAAAAAAGTTCAGGATCTCTTACAAAATATCCCTTTGGCCTATACATTTCTGGTAAGGGTGGAGACAAGGGCAGAAATATTAGGCCTTCTCTGAAAACAAATTTTTTTTTTTTTCCTGAAATAACTCATAAACCAGCTTTAAATTGGTCATGTTCATAGTCATTAATGAAGAGAGAATGACTGATATGCTTGAGCTTTTAGGAGATGACCTCATCACAGCCCTATCTGACTCTTGGACCACACTGTGGCTGATGTTAGTGAAGGGAAGGATTATTTTTTATAATGCTCTGGTGTTCTTGACCTGCCAATATTTCAAGCACACGATCTCTTTTTTTACCACAACAGGAAAGGCAGGATCCAGCTGCTTAAACACAAGCTTCTACTGCTGTTTTAGCCACTCTACAGTACCTGTGCCTGGTCTCCCATGGTGGCTTCAGAAAAACTTACATCTCCTATGTAAGATACTTATCTGCCATCCCTACAGGGGCCTGCTGTATACTTTAGAGTATCTAAAATGGCACCAGGCTGCTATTTTTAGGCATTTGCACTGTTTCCAAAGTGATTAGAAATATTAGTGCATTTGTTTTACCTTTCCCTTTGTTCCTGTCCTCTCATGCCATCCCTCTGACAATAGCAACACCAAAAAAAACCAAAACCCTAGCATTCACTTCACAATAAGATCCTATATGATGTGCTTGTATCCCATTTCATGTGATGAAGTCGTGGTTCTTCAGTTGTTTCTTGCTGCAAGATACGCTCCTGAGAAGATCACAACAACAAATCATCTTTGTCTTCATTGGCAGTGGCCCTTCTGACCACGCTTATCTCTAACAGCTGGGGAACTTCTCATGGGGCAGTGAAACAGTGAAGCCAGGCCTTAACACAGCACACAAATACACTGCAGAGCCTGCTGTGAAAACTGTGACATCCAACCACAGTCAAAACAAGCAATAAATGTAAAATCAGCCATGACAGTTCTTTCCAACTTTTAAAACAGGTGCATGTACATGTACAAAATTCCAGGTAGATCCTATGGTAGTGATAGTTTGCCACTGATTTTCTCTCTCAGAAATATTGCTGTGACAAACAGATTACAGAATAAAAAAATAATTATAATTGGACCTTTGTTTCCGTGCTAAAACTTAACATATATTCTAGCTTAAGACTACTACTATTTCAATACAAATAACTCACCAAAATTACTGAGAGTACATTAGACGTATTGTGTCTTAAGGTCCAGGAAAAAAAAAAAGAATCACCTATAGGAATATAAGAATAGCCATAAGCTAGCAAAGAGTTTTGCCAACGCCATATTAAATACATTTTTCTTTTTTTACAACATTCAACATATGAACAACTCCCGTGCTTAACACTGGTGTCATCTGATAATGAGATACTTTCCATTAGTTTTTCTGAAAAGAGGAACAAGAGCATCTGCTTGTACTCCAGCAGTGTTTCTATTTCCAAAACAAAAACAAAAAAAAATCCATATAAAATAAAACTCTAGCCATAATGATCCATTAAGACTCTAAGACAATTGTGATTCTACTGTTTGATACCATGCTGTTACATTCTGCTGAATGGCATTTTATTAAATAGACTGAGTTACATTACAAAAGCCAGACCATACACTTACAGCATCTAATAATTGAAGTTTACTTATATCTGAACCCACAAATGAAAATTTAAAAAAAAAAAACCAAAAAAACCAAAACACCAAAAACCCTGAGCAGTAATAAACAAATTGTCACAATAGTTTCTTCAATTAAATGGAGGCATCAATAATATACTGTGCCTACTGCCATTCATCAGAGGATTTCCAAGTGCTTTACAAATATTAAGTCTTACCAAGGGATCGATTTGCTCACTACTACTGAAGGACACACACTTTTCAGGTGCAAAGCAGCAGCTGGTTAACTAGCACACTGCAACATTACAGAACAGTTTAGGGCAGAAGGTGGAGAAGAATGCCTTAGTAAATTGAGACTGTAGAGAAATCCATAGAGGCAGAATGTAATCACCTGAACTGGATTGAGGCCAGAGCTCCAGGAATAACACCCCTTCCTATCTGAAAAATGCATTGGGATCATTAATGGCTAAAATGACATGGGGCTTCATGACAATCATGTACCTTTTTTTAAGGGAATAATTTTAGGAAAGAGACATCATCTTTTTCATTCTGCATATTTAATAGCAATTAAGATAGTGAAATGAAGTCCACATAGTACATGCCCAAAGAACATATGAGGGTGTTTTTTAAGAAATATCAACATAAGAACCAACATTGAAGAAGACTCTTTCTCCCTACCCTAATACACATATGACCCACACATGTCTATTCTTCCCTCTTGACAGCAGGAATTACAGTAGGTTATGAACCAAACATGTTATGGACTTCGGCTTAAAATACCTAAACTTTCCAAAGAGAAAAATGGATGACTGCATGACTGCTACAATGTCCTTGAAGTAAATATTATTTACTGCATCACAGTCTAGGCTGCAGTCTTAAATTTGTGTCCTTGTTCTGTTTTGGTATGTGAAATTTTGACATCTGACAATAAGAATCCCTGTTATGGGAAAGCTCTCTCAAAGAGGTATCTTATGAGCTAGCAGTTCACTGACACAATGATTTTTTACACTTTAGAAGCACTTTACTCTGCATATTCTTCAAATGCTCTAAATTCATAAACCAAGATCTCTACGCTATGGCAATGGTAAAAAGAAAAAAATTGTGAGCAATGCGGATGCTCTCCAAAGTTTTATCTGCCTCCTTTCATTTACTTTTTAAAAACCAGCCTTATTTTCCTAATTTAGGGAGGGGGTAAAAAGATCCATGAGATACACTGGCAAAAATGTTTTGCCTATATTCATGGAAGCAGGTAGAATATATCTGTTCAAGAAAAGTATGATTCTTGTTAAATAGTTAGGGACAAAAACTACTCAAATCATTCCTTATGCCTCATCTGATTTTAATAGAAGCATATATCATCATTGGTCACTTTGATAATGAGCTTTTCCTGTGAGCTTAAACACAAGAATACTGCCAACTGAAAGCAACACTGTAGATTTTATCTCACCTTATTTCTTAAACGGTACTGCCTAAATATTTACTCTTCCTATCATAATAAAATAATCTCCTCCTACCCTTCAAGTAACAGTGTGGGCATGAATCACAGACATTTATTACATGGAATGCAGATATTAGACTTGCCTTTCTGCTTCAGTGTCTCCATCTTGGTTCCTTAGAGAACAACTGCAATGTCAGGTTTCATAATTATAACTTGTGATGAAAACAATGCATCTGAGAGTGGAAAAATACTGAAAAATTCAAAACACCTACACTGCCGCCTTTTGTTAAGAGTTCCCTTACAGCCAGTGGACAAGATGCTTTTGGTAAAGCTGCAAGGAAGCAGAATAACTCCATTTAATATTAAGTTTGTTACATGGAAGTATATCTAAGGAAACCTGCCAATGGTTTGGCCCTACAAGCTGCAAAACTGTTACTGGTGACCAAATGGCTTCTGCTTTCTTTCACCACCATAAATTAAATGGATGAAAGTGTTAACCTTAGAAATGCAGTAAGTAAAAAAATATTTGTTCGGAAGAGGGGTTGAGAAATACTGGGAAATATATGTATTTTATAAAAGCAAGCAGGCTGACCCGGTATTAAGTAATTAAATTTATATTTAAAGAGACTTATGACAGTGCGTATCTATTCATAGCAACACACTTTAATGGATATATCCACATTTTATCATCTAGATTAAATGATCATGAATACAGACCTTTAAAATATGAAATTATGTACTTTGATACACCATAATTTCATTTTTTTATTTATATCATATGCAACGTAAAAATGTGTAGTCTTAAAATATTTTCTCAAATCACATTCTGCTTTGCATCTCTAAGTTTGAAAAATGAAACAGTTGGAAGCACAATTCATATACCTCTAAACCAAAGAGGGGTACAGTTTTAAATAATTATGTCAAGAAATGACAACTGTACTCTTTGAAAAAGCACAGATGAATAATTACAAAGCCGGGACATAATTAAGCAATTTTGACTGTCGTATTCTTGAGCTGTCTTTCTGATGTGAAATGCTGTCATGCCCAGAAACACACTTCACACTGGACAGGCATCTTCCACTTTGATCTACACTTATGCCAGTGAAATGAGGTCATGGTCTGGTCATTAAACAAGGCTTCCTCATCTGGCTCAATGCCTCTTATCCAGCCAGACTTCCCCAATCTTTATTAAAAGCAGGCACGATACAATGTTCAATATTTTGACAAAAGAAAACATAAACATAACAGAATATTGAAGTTTAGGTCACTTACATAGTGAGAAGGAATACTGCATTGTGACATTAAACTGTTTTCTAATAAATGATTGTGTCTTTCCATAAGACAGTCATATCACAAACAGATGCATTTTCAACAAAGGATGAAATGAAGCAAAGCACAAGAAAGTGTAGTGTTCTGTTTAAAAAAATAGGGAAAAATGAAAGTAAAAAAAAATTTATACAAAATAAAATATTTATGACTTAGTGATGACTGGTGATTGCTAGATAGTTTCACATTTGAGTAAACACAAGCTAGTCAGATGGAAATTTCTTGCTTTTATTCTCATTTTGTGTATTTTTTCTTGGTGGGGTATTTTGCTCTCCCAAGTATTTCATGTCAAGACTAAAATGAAAACAACTCCCCACATCACAGCCTCTTTAGATCATCAGTCTGCCTTTTATGCTGAATAAGCCATACCATCTCCTGCTTATCATAATGGGGGGAAATAAAGCCACAGCAGAAGTTAGGATTTTTTGTTGGTTTGTTGTTTTTAGGGGTTTTTTTCCTGAAAAAGCAGGTCTGATAGGCCCACTGTTGTTACTACATCTGGCAGAAGATTTTCATGTGACATCCACCAACATAAATACTAATCACTTCATCTCCTTTCCCAATAAGCATAGGCTGACACAGTGGCTCCCACCTTAGGTGAAAGGCAAAAAAACCCAAATTCCAAAAGAAATTGGGAATTTCATTATCATCAATGTCTTATACATCACTAGGTCAACTTATTATGGAGTTTTTTGGATGACGAATACTGGAAATGCTGCAATCTTCCTCTGAGTTTGGATCAAGGTGTAATCTCTAACTAGTTTCAGAAAGCTTAAAATATATTACCACTACCTGTCTGTTGAATCTGGCTGAAGCTGGTCAAAAATATTGACAGCTATGTGGGAGTGGAACTGGTGAACAGAGAACACAAGACCCAGGAAATGTGAAGGCTAAAGAGTAAAAACCCATTGTGTATGCAATGTATAACACATGCCAGAATTTGAAAGTGCAGTTACTGTGCACATCATCTTTGCAATATATGGAGGAATGCTGCTGGCTGTGGTCTTTGAGTAGAGCTGTCAATAGCTATATCCATACTTAGCTGCATCTCAAAGCATATATGCAGAGAAAATTCTGTGAGTCTTCTCAGACACAGAGTTTGCATGCATGTGTACTACAACCATGAATATCCTAGGAAATAAGCACAAATTCAAAACAATTTGTAGTGCTTTATAATATCTGCATCAAATTTAATATTTATTTTAAATTAGCCACTTCTGTGATTCGTATATAATATAGTATGATGAGGGTAATTTTGTAGCACCTTAAGAAGCATTAATTCATGCCATGAAAATCATTTACAATGATTTTACCATCAGTAATTTGTACTGAACCACTTATAAAGAAGAAAAAAAACTCTTTAGCATGGCAATAACAACAGTAAATTGGAGCCTTCTGCAAATTTTCTGAAATAAATGTATGGTTTATCATAAGACTTAGTGGGTAAATAATTCAAAACTATACAAGAGGTTCAATTGTAGATATAAAAGATAAAGATGTTATCCCTAAATTTGTTAAGTAATTTACCCTTAGCTATTGACTTAGAAAGAGGTTTAATCCAGAAAAGTAACTTCAAATTTGAGAGACACTATTTTTTCTCTTACACTATTAAGTTGGATGCAATTCACAAAATAGACTCTTAAACAAAAGATGTTAGACAAATTTTAAAAAAAACTTCACCAGATCCAAAATCTGATTAGATAGAATTGTAAAAGATGACATAGGTATGCTACGCCTAACACAATTCAGCTGTTGCATTTGGCCAGATTCAAAGATGGTTTGCTGTGAAAAAGATCTCCACCACAGCTTAAAAATAAATTAATTCATTTATTACATATATAAAGCTGAAATAGCTAAAGGCAGTGGTAAACAACATATCAAAGCAATGTTTGTATCAGAACTGTTAACATTTTAGTAGTTATAAATTAATCAGTCTGAATTAATTTGCAATGCACTGCAATTGTACTCATGATAATGCATTTATCCAGCAACACTGTTATGCTACCAAACAGTGCATTTCCATACCACTACATTATTATTCAGCATTATTGGAAATCTGCAATAAATTATTGATGGTATGCTTTAGAGAAAAAAACAGCAAACAGAAAGCAAGTACACTGAAAACTTGAGCGGAGTTCTAAGGAAGATGTGCAGTACTAAAGCACCCTCAGATTGCTGTTATCACGTATTGATCAACAATGGGAAAAGAAGGCAAAGTGGAGAATTCACATTCACATTGTGATTGCTTCAGCAGGATGCCCAGACTTGATGGAAGCTGTATTAAATGCTCAGATTACCAAAACTGTCTCTCTGATGTTGTCAATGCTTATTAGCAGGACGCCACTTTAAACAACATCATACGAAATTAGAATCAACTGGTCCACTAAAAGCCAATAAACACCACAGGTGTGAGCTCTGCAGTAGATGTTTAACATACAAGGCAGGGGACAACTTGCCAGAAAAAGTCACATTCTTTCACAAAAGTATATATCACACAGTTGTTACACTTCCTTGGGACAGGGTAAAAATATCCTTTTAAGCTCAGTGACATATATTAGTTACTTTGCTGTGTGCAACAGAGATTGAAACCAGAAATTTGATAACATGGCCATAGCCCATTAGACATGTACCTGCAAATCTGTGTATTAAACCACCCAAAAATTACTAAGGCTTTTGTCCCCCATCTGACCACATTTACCGATCCTTTCATTTGAAAAGTTTCACCTGTTAGTTTTTACCTTAGCAAAAAATGCAGCCAGGCTCTTGAAGTTATTTAATAATAGTGTTAATGAGTCATATTATTTTTATTACTTTCATTTACTCTCCTACCTTAGCATCCTTGGGCTTAACCACTTTCATGAAGGCACCTCTTATCAAGGCTTCCTCTCTCTCCCTCGTGGTTACTTTCCGAGTATCAAGAAATTTCAGGTTTGTCAATTTGTGCAGGACAAAATATCTGACAGATAGCAAAATGCACACAGTTACAATCCAGTAATGAACAAAGACATACACATAGACTAAATGACTAAATAAATAACAGCCATAAATAACAACAGCCTTTGCTTCCTCTCTCTATTCACCTTTTCCATGCAATGTAGCTTATGTACAAAGTTAGAATACTTAACTTTATTCTCTCAAATGAAGCTTGTTGTAAATTGCCCAAAACCATTTAATACTGCATGGATCAAACACAATTATCACCTGGACATGTATGTTCTCTTTGTATATTAGTGAGGTATAAAGCATATCAAGAAACAGAGTAATTTGGAAATTGTTTTGCGCTGCCTGTTTGGGAAAAGGAGCTTTGAGTGATACCAAAGATTCCAATCCACACTGCAGGAGAACACCAACCTGAGATATGGGAAATTGCCAGCTAACTTGTCTGCAAGAATTCTTAGCATTCGCCAACACTTCTTCAGATTTTTTATTTTCCTAAAAACACAATGATCAGCATTTGGAAGGAGAATCCCAATTTGACCCTGCCAGAGAGACAAGGTGTCTTTATGGCATACAGATCTCAGCTCAGGATTAAGTGCAGAAGCACACAGGGAGAGACTATTTATGGGAAATATATTTTAACAATTCCAAGTTTTTGTGAGGATTCATCAGTATTACATACTATTTAGCATTTTTACTCAAAGGACAGCAGCTTTCTAGCCTCAGAAAAATACTACTGGCTCCTCACTTGTGGAGGGAGAGAACATAGCAGATCAAAACCAAAGGAAGGCACAACCACAGCAAATCCAAATATCTAATCACCTCAAGTGCACATCATTTGCATTTAGTCAACCAAATGTGAAGCAGACACTACAAAGTGAGGGCAATATCAGACTGTTCCTGGCAGGGGGTAGAAAGGTGACGATAACGTTCCCCAGCCTAGCTTCTTTGCCTAACCCCCCCAGCCAGCCAGAGAGCTCCTCCCCACACCGATCCCTTCTGGCACTGAGAGGAAAAAAATCAAAGAAGTAGCAAACTCTGCATAATGTTTTGAAAAAGAACAACACACAAAACTGGTTTAAAAGGTAAAAGTTTATCTTATGATACTGTTTTCAAAACCAGATAAACACATGAAAAAGACTGTAATGCTCCCCCTTCTAAAACCAAGCAAAATTCAATGGTGCAAATAAACCTTTATGTCAAGTGCACCACTCCTCTGAAGCAACACCTTCATAAATTGTTAACAACTGAACTGAAAATACTCAGTTCTGAAATGCTCAGACAAATTCAACTTGAATCCTCAATCTATGGCTCTCAATTAGTTGAAGAAAGAGAGTCACTTCACAAAACAGAACATCTCCTAAGATCATTTTTTTAAACAACAGCTATACAGACCTATGAGACAGACACATTCTCAGACTCATTCCAGCTTTCCTGGCTGCCCTTCCAGTCCTCCCCGGCATTTTGCTGGCCCTTATCTTTCACTGGAGGAGAAGCTATCCATCTTGCATTACTGGCAGAAAAGCTCTGATGACAACAGATTCTTTCAAATGAAGACATGTACAGAAGGAAACAATATGTCAAGAATGAAGAAGAGTGAAGCTAAAAATGAGTAAAGACACCCACTAAGTGTAGGGTGAGAAAAGATGAATATTCAGGTGAAGAAAACATCGGTATTAGAAAATCAGCAAATGTTTAATGATGGAATGAAATATGCCATTGAAAAGCAGGCTGCAACAAAAATGACAACAGAATAAGACAGCACTGTCATCTATGCTGACTTTGGATCACAGCCCTAATGTCAGTCTCTCAATCATTTCAAAAGAGCTTAAAATTATAATAGCATTCCTTGATACAAATGTATTTTTGTATTTTTAAGCCATCCTGACTGCATTTCAAAAACCAGAATTAGCACTAGTACTTGTCAATTCCAGAAACAAAACTGAAAAACCCTACCCACTCAAATTAAACAGCAAACTGCTCCACAAGTTACAGGTCTGGGGTTGGTTCTCTTTTTCAAACTTGCAGACCTTAAAGCAGAGCAAATACTAAAAAGTAAGTACCATAAAGGTTATTCCACTGGTAGAAGGAAGGTATATCTGTGATTAATTATTTTAAAAGGTGATTTAAAATACAATCTCATTTACTCGTATTCTTTTTACTAAATGTGGGCTAAAAAGTATCGATATTATTTGAAAATAATACAATACATTTTTATTAAATGGCTGAAGAAAAACAGCAAGCTTCCTGGATATATTTTAGCTAGAAATATGAGGATACAGCTTCAATCTAAATGTAACACAAGTTTGCCATAAAAAATACAGGAAAGGATTACCAAAGCCAGGGAATGAGCACTCTACAATATCAATTCAACCCTTGTAAATTTAATCCAGGGTTATTTGTTGCACAAAATCTCTTTACTGTGATGTATGACTTAGTTACTAAGGTTATCACAGCAGTATCCTAAAGTTGCATAGTACATAAAACATTTCAGTTAACAATGCAGGGAGGTTAACTCCCACAGATAACCTACTATCAGAGGGTTACACCAGATGGCATGCCTCTGTCAGCTTTCAGGAGCTATTGATGGTTCAATCAGTTTGTTTTGAAGGTAAAGCACAACAAAAGGGCACTAAACTTATTCAAACTGTCAACAGGGACTACGGAATGTTGCTTGCAGGTAAGTAATTTTGGGTGTTTTAAGAGTATTATCAAACACCAATGGCTGCAGAAAAAGACAGCTACTAATAACACAGAACACAGCCATCATAAAATACTTTATGGCAGGTACTGGGACCCATAAATTGAATGACACATTCCACCTGGTTTAGACTTGTAAAATCACTAGTTAAAAGAATGCTGTTTAATGAAGAAAGATCCATCTAGATTCTACATTTACTTTAGAAAGGTTTATTTAGGTTAGAAGTTGGGGGGCAGGGTCTCCCTACCCCCCCCCCCCCGCCTTTTTTTTTTCTTAATAATTTTAAAACTTAGCACTGCTCCATGTGTTCTGAGACTGCTGTTACTGGGTTTTAACATCTTTGTTGTGGTGTGAAAAAAGGTTTTTATCTTCAGTGATGAAGATAAAGGTGAGATTCAAAGACAGAAAAGTAAAAATTAGACACACCAGGAAGGTGCTTACAGATCCACTTATCATTGCCTGTAAACTGATTTTCTAATTCAAAATGGATTAAAGAAATTATTTATTTAAGTAAAGTTGCACCTTCTTTTGTTCAGAATCATCTCCTCTACCTTGACTCTCAGCACCAAGAGTCCCATCAAAGTAAGCTCATAACAGGTATTCAGTACAGGAACACTCAGATAAGGAAAAAGACCAGAGAATATGAAATTTCATGTTATTTCCATTTTAGTTAAGTAAAAATGACAATAAAGATTAACAATTCATTTACCAATTTTGTATGTGCTGCATGGAATAAGCATCATTTTAAGACTTTTTATACAGACCTGCCAGGATATTGGAAAAGAGGGACATTTGCAAACTCTTTCACTGAACATTTAATGAAAGACTATTGTAAGAACTAGATTCTGTATAGTATTCCCATTTGCACTGTTATTAACAATAACTGGAATATAAAACTGCACTATATGCATCAATATTTAAGTTTAAAACAAAAAAATTATCTGCTGTGAAAAACTGAGAAATATTTGCCCACAAGAATGCAGAAGTATCCAGCTCTACCTGTATCATACCTACAACATGCTCTTTGTTTCTGAAAGTGTTTACTTTCATTTTTCTATTTTCTGTGTTATTTTATTTCCTTTCCTTAACAATAATAGAACATAAAAATAATATGCCTATTTCAAACTTTGAAGGTCTGATTATGCTTCCAGTTACATTACTGTAAACTAGAAAAAATAAATAACCTGAAGCTGGCTAAATTACATCAGCATTTAAATGGGGAAAGAAAAAAAAAAAATCAGAAGAATCGAACAAACATGTTTATGACAGTGAACTAGATTACCTTCTATGATTGTTTCTTCTGCACCCCTAAAAAATTTACCCTTCTACCCCCATCAAACAGCATATAGCTGGCTACAGAATTTCCTCTGCAACAAAAACATTTGTTAAATACACAGATCAGGAAGACAGGTCATAAACTTGAACCAGCATCTTCCAGAAGAGACGGCAGGATGTTGGCATGAAGTATGTTAGAAAACCACGTAAGACTCTGAGCTGCCTTGGTACTGCTTGGTGATGACCCCGTAATTTTGAGGGGCTTGCAAGTCACACAGAAATCCACACCACCTCCTAATATTTTAACACCCTCTGCTCTTCTTCAATATAGCAAACAACCCTATGAATTAAAAAAATCTTTCTCTATATGTGTAACAATAATTATAGTTCTGCCTTGAGTTACTGTGTTAGTCCAGACAAATTTCAATTTATTGAAACTCCAATTTATTTCGGTGAACAAAAACATCGCAATTGTTCTTGCTCATGAACCCTTACAGTAGCTAGTCTCAGATGGACCTTGCATGGCCTTTGATGTCTTTCAAGTACAGGCTTTTCCTTCCAGGTACTAGTGAAATGACAAGGCTTCACTCAAACACTGAAGTAGCACAGATTCATAGATTATACATATGTAAGGGAATACCTTAATCATCTAATTAAGTACTAAAAGAACATATACAGAAGTACCACAGACTTCAATCCCTCTGGCTAAAAGAGAGCCTCAACAGCAAGTTCACTGGTACTCATGTATATTAGCATTATTTTCATTATTGAGTGAGAACTTCTAGTCTCCTACTGCTTCTTGAATATATATATTTATATCATCATTCCAATTCAATAACAAGACTATTAAAATAAATAAGCAAATTCTGTAGCAATTTAAAAATAAATAAATAAAACAAAACTACAATAAAACAAAAGAAAACTGCAAGAACACTAAAAATGCTCTAAGACCCATCATTTCTCACAATCAGAACTGTGGGATGGGAATAGCTGATTTAGCTTGAAAAGTTAATCCATACCAAATGCATGCACTTCCTTTCTTGCTGTTATATCTTAAGAGGCCTTCATAAGGTTATCATCATTTGCTCCCCCAGCCAAAGATAGCATATCTAGTACATGTACTTTTAAACTAAATTAAAATAAACTCAGGCATTTGTTTCCACTTGCCCTTGTTTCCATGTCAACAGCACTTAATGAATGCATCATTCCAGGAAATGTCAATAAGGAGCAACGAAGAATGCACAAGCACAGAAAACTTCACACATGGCATGAATTCTTCACAATGTATCGCTTTAATGAAAATAGGTGAGGTCACCTGCAGCATTCACAAATGCTTTGTAATACATTGTGACCCAGATGATTTTTCACAGTTCAGTAACACCACGTTTGAAGTTTTCACTGCAAACAATACACCCACAGGACTGACCAACTGTGAGTACAACAGAAGCAACCAGCAATTACTGTGTTGACTTCTGTTACTTTGATCTCTGGGTCGTGACCTTTGTTTTCACGCAGTCTTCAAAGCAGAGATTGTAGACTGGGTTATTTTAGAGGACACTGTTTTGCAAGCTATTTTTCTGCGTTTCTTGCTTCCTAGTGGAGCCAAAAGCTTTTAAATTTTCCTATCACCATTACATATTAGATATTCTGCTTGCCCTCATCACTTTACAAAATATTAACACCCAAATACAGAAAGCTTAAAAAATAAGATAAAAAGAACTTAAAAATAATTTTTTTTAATAGTAAGAAACTAAAAGCCATTTTACAATGATGGAAAAAAACCATGTTTTTAAAATCACCAAACAAGTTTGTTTATAAAAATATCACAGAAGGGAACTTCCCATTTTCTTTTTCTGTCCAAGCAAAAATTCCAATAACACAGAAATTTTTTCGTCAATTTGTTCTCCTACACATTTGAAATGTAAGAAGGAACAGCAGGGATGGCAAAAAAAAAGCTTTTCTTCTTCCCTAAAAAAAATCCCATTCAAATGTTACTATGGTTTTTAGACAAAAAATTAACGACTTTGAGAAAAAGATCACAGCAATGTTTCAGTATAAAATGTTATTTTACTGAAAGAGTAGGAAAGACCTCTAGTAATGAAATTATAGAAATGGTATACCAATGGATCACCTGAAGAACCAGATCATCATTTCTTGACAAAAGCATGGCTTTCTATATTTTCCAATTATTTTTTATAAAATCTAATTATTTTTAAAATATGTAATATTACTTTTAACCTCTAAGATCACTGTGAATCACTAGACCTTGAATTTTTTAAAAAATTATTTTCCACTTTTTTAACATTAAGATTTTGGGAGGTTTACCGCTCTTTTCTGTTCATTGGAATGAGAAGATTAAGTAAAGCTATGATTTCTAGCACCTTTCTCTTTCTGGTTGAGGAATTAAATAGCCTGAACTCTAATTGAACTCAGTAGGACTGAAATTAAAGGCCAATGAAAAATGAAGCTGTGGTTCCAATGGTTACTGCAAAAATTTACAAAAAGAAGTTCCCACTCAGAACAAAACAAAGCCACCTAAAGTTATGGTGAAGCACAATGTTTACATAATTCAAGTTTTTACATAATTCAAGTTCACATAAATGTAATCGTTTGACACTTTCTAATAAATTTCTCCAAAAAAAAACCTTAGGAAAAAAAGTTATTTCAAACCATTAAAAAATGATGAAACGGGAAGACAAAAGTTGTGTTCAAGATGCTCCAGAATGTTATTCAAAACTCTGAATTAGCTACTCAGAGTACAATTAGAAGAGTAATTTTAATCAGTCCCATCATGTAGCGATATATGTTCCCCTAAAGATAGGCAGATAGCTCGATTGATTGATCCATGGTTCTGGGTTTGAATCTAATGCTGTCTAGCAAATACATTTCATACAATGCAACAAATAATAACGGAAAAGGATCAGGAAGCTTTCATTATAGTAGCAGAACCATAAATCATTCAACTAATTAGAAGCCCATTCTTCTTTCTTAAAAGTGCTTCAATTAACCTAGTTTATATGGAAAAAAACACCCAGGGTTTTGAAAAATTGAGAGGAAAGAAAATGGAAGCAATGCTGCAGTTTCCAGCAGATATATAAATAGGATCCCTTCACACTTTGACATAGTGGTTTGCCACTATGTGACCTAAAACTACCTTGACCTCTCTGAAATCAACATTTTTGCATTGAAATGAAACAAGGGACATGCTTGTTTTGATGTATGGCTCTGTGACATATTATAAATATTACATCACATAACCACAGAGGATGTCAATCAATAAGGAATTTTTTCAGAGAGCACTAAATGAACCATGGGTTCTTGCCTCTGAATGGCTCCTTTAACATACCACTTTTGCTTAAATGATTAATAGGAGACATATTGTCAGAAAACATACTTAAAGTGAAAAACAGTAAACTGTAGAAATATCATTCATTTTTTAAGCAATTTTCTAGAACACATGTCACATAAATTTACATACAGACAGCACTATTATAGTCTTGTAAGCTGGATAGAAGGCATAGCTTCCAGTAAAGTGTGAAAGCAATAGGAAAATATTTTATTAAACTTAGGCTGCTCTACTCCATGAAAACCAAAATGCTACAAGCTAAGCTGGATTCAAATGTGGAATCATTAAAAGGTGAATGTCTGACAACACAGAAATCCTTCTCAAAAATCTGAAACAAACTAAAAAGTATATATGCACATCTGGGACAGCTGTTTAACCTACAGCAATTCTGAGTGCATCAAATTCAAGCCACTTCCCCATAAACCTCCTTTTAGTCTTCTCAACTTTGTATTGTTTTATGCTAACTCCTACAGCACAGTTTGGATTACCTGAAGATAACATCAGTTTGTTATATAACTCCACATACTGTGGGTGATACTAATAAAAACCAAGCTCAGGCTCTGCAAGGCAAGGTGACCAGAGCTGCTTGGCTCCGACTTGCCTCTGAATGCCATTTGCAGCCAATGTGAAAAGTGCCAGCACACAAGGACTGAAATAATGCATCACATGGCAGCAAGGAAAATTCATCTAATGTCTTTTTTTTCCTCATAATCAATGTCTTACTTGTCCAGAGATTACAGCTCTGAAAATTATGTCACTTAGCAGACATTGCAAAAATTTTGGAACTATACTCACAACCACCATCAGTCACAAGTATTTCTATTTTTTTAAAATAATCATTGCAACTTTTAGCAACATTTCAGTTGGACTTACAGTATTCTATCAAGCCTCCATAATAAATTTCAGATGACCTTTTGTGTAACCTAGCTCATTAAAATTACATCATAAAGATAGTTTGGGGTATTTTTATTAGAATCTAGCTGCCCTGAGTAAAGCAGCACAGTATAGGAGGAGTCATCTCTTCTGTGTTAATAGTGCCTTGATAACTACAGTAGAAGCAACTTAGCAGCATATCAAACATGAGCAGAAGACAAGGCAACTGGCTATCTCAGTGGAGTGACTTCTTTTTTTTTTCTTTTTTCTTATTACCTGTCACCTTAGTGTATGCAAATCTTGCCTTATCTTGGCCTTAAAGAAGGAAATTCCTTGAGTAGGGGTATACTAATACTCACATTCAGGAAATTCTGTGCACACCTGCTCAACTCAGACATGTGCTGGACAGCACTGAAGTATTTCTTGAAATAGGGTTCCTGAGCATGATCTCACCCAAAATGGGGCTACTCAAATTGCCAGGTGTTTCATGGCAGAATGTTACAATGCTTTCAGAATAGAGTAGGTGTTTGATGGGGTTGATTTTAGTTTAGTATTTTTCCAGTAGTAGAACAAAAATTTCATGCCTTATCCCATCTACAAGTGAAAACACTAACCTGTATCTCTGGTAGTCATCTTCATCCTTTTCTTTGCAGACCAGTTCATTTGGGCAAGCAATGTTTCCAAGCAAACTGAGATACTGTAGTGAGGGCACAACTTCAGCCAAATGGTCCAAAAGGCTGTCTAATTCTGTTATGTGTCAAAGGTAGTGGGTTAAGGATTCAATGACATTAATGAAAAAAGCATTTAGCGTTGCATCACTGCTGATTTAAACATACATTTCAATAACTGACAATCAAATTTAGTATGGCATTCAGGAAAATGTCACATTAATTGTTCCAAGGGCAAACAGGGATAAACTTCAGTCAGTTTTTTGGCATTGAATAAAAGAATTGGGCTGTTTTGTCATTCTTTTCTCCTCCTTTCTTTCCTAGGTGGTTCAGTACAAAACATTAAAACTTTGACAAAATGATGGATGCTGTGTGGTAAAATGGCTAGCAATTGCTGGAGCCATGAAACTTTTCCAGCATGGAAATAAACAGTTAGTTTCACAGCACATTCATCACTAATATATTCAGTCCACTGGAAAACGAGTTAAAAAAAAAAAAAAGGCAAAAGAAAAAAGTCAAACCACAACAACCCAGGTTCACACCCACCCAGCATACAAACGCTCTGTCACAGCAACACATTTGTAACTACTCAATTAGTATACACCAATTAATGCTTTAATAAGTGCAACTTAAAGATTTCAGTGTTACAAATACTTTATATATGAAGCTTTAAAGTCTTGTAAAGCATAAAATTTTTCATTAAAAGAGCCTTATATTTTGATGTTCATGAGGTTTTTAAACTATATTTCTCGGAACATGAATAAGAAGGACACACCTTCATTACTGTACACCTCAATAAAACAAACAAGCAAACAAAGGTTAAACTGTCTTTAACCACTGCAATACTGGAAATCATATTTTAGGATTAAGCCTAACACCAGTATTCAACCATTTGCACCTCAATCTGTTAATTGATCAAATAATTATTTTTTTACAGCCTAGTGTGACAGTCTCTAAAATTTAAACTATACATTCTTATTTGCTTCAATTTACATACAAAGATATAGGTGTGATTCTCAAAAAATATGTCATGCATGTGCATGTGGAAAGTTTCCAATATTTAAAAATTGACTGACTTAGACAAGAGTAATAATTATTCAAAACCATTAAAGGACGTTTCATTGCTCTGTTTTTATTCTCTCCTGCTGTTAGAGACAAACCATTGTTTTAAATCCTCAGTTTACTTTTGTTGCTATTATTTATACTTGATTTATGTGTTTCTGTTATCTTTGTTATTTTTAGCTGATGGAATTTACTTTATTTCTTCACCCCAATATCTTAAGGGCAACAGAAGCAGTACAGAATGGAGAAAACAGCTTTATTGTTAAAAATGTGGTCTTCCTTTTGTAAGCCTAACAGTTTATTTCCAAACCCACAAGAAGATCATGCCAACAATTACTAATTCTACTAAAACCAATGTATCTATACTCATAGTGTTCTGTCCCATAAGATCTAAGGAGTCATACTTAAATATTCGCATGAGTGGGGAAAATGAGGGTTTGAAATTAATTCTATGAATTAATTGAAAAGGCAGGAATGCTAACTTTTAATGTGGCAAAGCCACATTATGGAATGCTATATCCAGTAATTAATCTACCAAACCCTAAGAAAAATTATCTTTTTGTAGAGACATATGATTTGTTAACTAGGATGAATTACCAATCAAAACTTGGTGCTAATTTTCATACCTGGACCTTAAGCTCACACATAAACTTTTTCATGGCTCTTTCAGGAAGTATGTGACTGTGATGGGAAACTCACAAACTGTTTTTCCACACATGTTCAAGTGTGGAAAAGGCTTTTTAAAAGTTTCCAAAGACTGTTAGAGAAGTAGTTGAGCCTGGCACCCTCCCTCAGCCAGGAGAAACACTTAATTTCTCGCAGGATTGCTTAAATCCCAAAAAGGCTCCCTGAGAAAAAAAGTTTATTATTACAAAAGACAGTTATTGCCATAACAGCAATCACACACAGGAGGTTAGCTATTGCAAGGCTTTGATTGTATCTGGTCATTTCCTATCAAAAGGGAAAAAACAACAACAACAACAAAAAACCATTAAAAAAACACCCCAACAACAAAAAAATAACAAGTCATTCAAAATTTTTATGAAGTAAACATGCAGGACTTTTGCTTCTCAATTCAGCAGAGCTATTTCCTGTGTAAAAGCTGTTCTCCCCAAAAGTTTGATGAATGTGGAGCATGACATGTATTCTAACTCCCATCTGAACGTGCAGCCTTCAAGGCAGATATCAAAATGTATTTAGAAATGTAATGAAGAGCAGTGTCAGCTTAGATATGCAGAAAGTGTAAGACTACGCCTCAAAATCCTACGGAAAGCAAAAGGGAGAGACACCATATTCACCAAGAGTTTTAGGTAAATAACAGAAGTTGATAATCTGCATTTAATATATCTAAACCTCCCAAATTTGGAAGTTAATGTCTAGATTCTAATACCTTGTATCTAAATCCTGAGCATAGATTTTTAGATGCAAAAACACCCCCTAAAAAGTATCTCACGCAAGAGAATCCGTAGTTGTGTCATAAATAAAATAATTTTTCTGTTCTTTAGGACTTTAAGTACCTTTTCTTATCCCTATTAAAAAAAAAAAAATGCAAGGTATAGATTGATTTTCCAAGAAGGCCCATTCACCTAACACCACAGTTATTTTTTACAAAGCATGTAGGAAAAAGAATAAATGATATCCTGTTAAAATTAAGTATTTCTCAGAGATGACTCATATGTCATGGTGCACTTCTAGTGTACTGTTTAGTTAATTAGCATGTCAAATACTTATTTAAATCGCAATACTGGAACTATATGATGCCACCAAAAGCATTAAGTCTTTCTAAAACAATGCTAGGAAAATATGGAGAGAGAAAATCAAAGCAAGTCTGAAATTTTATTGCCAGCTTCCTTTTTATGGTTTATTGTTGCAGTCTAAGGAGTGCCATATTGGTGCAATCAGAACCAAAGAGCTGCAAAATCCTGCTGTGCCACTTCTAAGACCAATTTCAGCTCCATTCTTTTCAAAAAAGAAAACCCACAATTAAATCCATGGACAGCGCTAGTAAAAATGTATTTATTTATTTAGAGCTCTGTAAAAATAGCCCTGGACTGATCTTTCTAAAGTCAGTGTCACTGATCACAAGGTGAAGGTGTAACAGGGATGCCAACACTTACACTATAGTCTTACTATTTGAAAAATGGTTTAAAGTATTGCTGTTGTGATAATTAAAAAGCCTTAGTGTAGCAATCCATCTCCAAAGTCAAGTGCTGTCATTACCAATCTACTAATGCCTCTCCTTCTAACAGACATTGACCAAAACGAAAAACTGTAACAATTAAAATTTTTAAATCATCAGCTCTGCAGCTCATAAGCTATAATATTCTCAGGGATGATACAACAATGGGTCCCTCCAAAAATGTAAACTGGTCTTCATGAACAATTAACAGAAATATGCTGGACAGACTTTAAAAATTTCATCCTCATCAAAGGATTATACTTACTTCTTGCACTATTTCTAGTTTTAAACTAGGAAAACAAAAGAACTGGGTATCTCTCAGAGATGAACTTCTTAAAGCCCCCTCAGAGTGTTACAAGGTGGATACCACACAGGCATATTTAGACTGTTCACAAGCAGACACAACTTCGTCACCGTATTTTCTGTTGAGGAAGACAAATGCTGCCAGGAACAAAGAGACAGTAGCAATAGATTTATTTGGAAAATTACAGTACTGTGATGGGTCCAGTTTAGCTGCAGAGCAATATAATTTTTTTGCACATTTCATGGAATCAAAAATATCCTACAAATCCTGCAGGCATGTTCTGACTTGTCTGTTCTCACTCTCTCTCTCATACTCAATACCACTCTTTTTGCGGTTCCCTAGAAGGCAGAGAGCACAAGCCAAAGCCCAAAGCAAAGGCTCTATCTCCTTTCTCTGGCTAAGAATTAACTGTGTGTGCAAGCTTGTAACATTTTTGGTTGTTTATTTTGTAGAAAATCCTGTAGCCTGGACTAAAATTCTAGTGGCTGGTCAGGACTATATCCCCTTTCAAACCATTCAAAGACTAGTTCCCAGGGAATATTCCATTTGCACAAGGACAAAGTTGTAAACTCTGAGTGGCTAGTGCCACTTCACTTTGACTGATTTTAGGAGAGCCTCACAAGCAGGGACAGTCATTTTGATGCTGTGGTTTTTTTGGTGGTTTTTTTTTTTTTTTTTTTGATGCTGACAGCCAGTATAGTAAAGAACTATTCTGTTATACTTCTAAGAGGTTAAGTGGATTCACACAGAAACTACTGCATGATGTCTCATGAGTTCCTCTATTCCAGACTTCTGTATTCCCAAGAGTCTCTTTAGCTGTATCTTTTCTGCATATTTCCAGGGTACAGACACTGCATGAATCCTTTATAGAGAGTAATATCACGGTCAGCTGCTTTCAGTACTGAGCACTAATGCTGGCCATCCCCAAACACCATAGCATTTCTTCCTTCCTTACCAGCATTCTTGGTATAACCATATTCATGGTTGTCCTCAGGAAAAACTGCAGGTCAAACCTATGCAGAAACACAATCTAGGCTAACAGTTTCTAAATCAATTTATTCTGTCTAAAAATACTTAAACATTTCCTATCTCACCATACAATTACTTTTAACATATAGTCTGATGCATGCAAGAGAATCTGGGATTTCTTTCTGTAAACTTTTTGTCTGCTAGCAATTCTCTTTACTAGTCACACACTCGAATACAGAAAAGTAACCACACTTGTTCTCTCTCTCAGTGCTTTCCAAGTTGCTCCACCACTATCTTTCAAAAAGTCATTCCATTTCCCCAAAAGAGTTACAGGAGAACTTCCCGTGCTAATGAACTTCATTGACTACAGCTTTTGGAAGTTCTTGGAAGCAAAGAGACACAGTAAAGAGCAATCAGCACGCATTCAAAATATTTCTGAAATATGTACATGAGAACATCAGGAATATCATGCAGAATTCCAGATCATCATATAGAAAAACCCAAAACTCTCATTCAAAAGTTTTCTGCCAACTAATCATCTGATATGCAATTGCTGCAATCAACCTAACATTAAAACAGCTGAATAAAAACCAACTTCTACCAGACTCATAAATGAGCAAGATACCTATATTTATTCCCAGCTGAAACATTTCCTTCAATTAAATTTATCACAAACATGATGTAGCAATCACAAGCTGTTCCACACACAAATAGCCTTGAATCAGAAGTTACCAATTCTCCTCTGAATGCAGTATGAAAAGATCTTTGCCACCTGAATGCTTTTGCATTAGAATGTGCTAGGTCTTCAAGGTTGGATAACCACAGAAATAGCTTGCAATATGCAAGTATACATCTCCCTCTTCTCTGTGTGCAATAGGTTGTCACACATAGTCATTTGTATGCCACATTCTCGTTTGAACCCTATCTGGTAGAGAGACAGGACCTTGAGATAAGGCCTTGTTCACTGACTTTGAAACCACTTTGCCCAAGAAAGAAAAGGTGCAGTGTGGATGGTAATTAACTAAATCCATATATCTCATGGAGAGCTTCCTGCATACTGAGTACATGGGAAAAGAATCCCATTCTGCCTACTGGAGCAGCATTCGTTTTCTCTATGAACCTGGAGTTGCCAGTGCTTTTAGAGGCATTTTAGACTCCCCATGGTTCCAAGGCTGCAGATTTGAAGACCACGTTTCAATGTTAAGTAACAAGGCACCACAAACATCACAAAGACAAGAGTAAAGTAGCAGCTCACAATTTTTTAAAAAGTTCTGATATCTCAGTTGAACTGCTAAAAGCACTGCTATAGAACAGCATAAGGAATCACCTGGACTGTAGACTACTCCTCTCTTCCATAGATGTTTGGTATTAGGCATTCACATGACTTAATTTTTACTTCAGGTACACCTTATTCTAGATTTTCAGAAGATTTTTGGCTCATTAGGTACAGCAGTTCTCTAACAAGCCACACAGATTTCTCTAAATCCACAGCTGTGGTGTGGAGAACTCAGAAGCCTGTGCAGGAGGAGTTCTGTACCACTTCAGTTCAGTTGTCTGTTTAGAGGGAATGGGGAACCATTCATAATAGGAGACAATTTATGTCTTTAATGTATTCACTCAATCTAAACATCAAGTCCTCAGCACTTAATGAGATTCTGGTCAGACTGGGACTTCTGTGTCTTCAGGCACTTAAGGACAACATAGGAACAAGCACAGAGGCAAAACAAAATTAGTCTATAGTTTGGGGGTTAAGCAAATATGTAACTGTTAGAGATCATTATGAGACCTGTGTGAAGACAAATTATTCCAGAAGTACTTACTGGTATAGTCTTCAGCTGAGGTATTCAATACATGCTGTTTTCAAAGACTCAAGAACATGTAACACCTAGATCTGAATCACACTACTAATTCCTCTTGCCATAAGAAATGCATATACCATTATGGGTATTCTGCCCAGTTCTAGATTTCCCACTCTCTGGTATGAAATATTTTGGTTTTCCCCTAAACCATTCAAAACCTAGACCTAGATTCAACCATAAAATCACAGAATATGCTGAGCTGGAAGGGACCCATCAAGATGACCAAGTTGAACTCCCAGCCTTTCACAGGACATCCCCAAGAGTCACACCCTGTGCCTGAGAGCATTGTCCAAACACTGCTTGAACTCTGCCAGGCTGGTGCTGTGACCACTTCCCTGGGGAGCTGTTCCAGTGCCCAACCACCCTCTGGGTAAAGAACCTTTCCTGGTATCCAACCTAAACCTCCCTGGCTCAGCTTCAGGCCATTTCCTTGGGTCCTGTCAGCAGAGATCAGTGCCTGTCCCTCCTCTTCCCCTCACGAGGAAGCTGTAACTGCAACGGGGTCTCCCCTCAGTCTCCTCCAGGCTGAACAGACCAAGTGACCTCAGCCGCTCCTCATTCGGCTTCCCCTCAAGGCTCTTCACCATCCTCATGGCCCTCCTCTCTGCATTCTACATCTACATTCAACACCTTTTTCTCAAGAAATTTTAGTACCAGATCTTCAGAAGTGTATGAATGTATGTTAAATGTATGACCAGTTTACTGGACTAAGAAATAGGGCTTTTACTACAAAGAATCACAGGTCTGGTTAATTATCAGACTTGTCTGTTTAGAAGTGAGGCACTGAACACCTTCTAATTTTCAGCATACAGGGGTGTGTGTGTATATATAACACATAGATGACAAACTCTCTTTTGAGAGTTTGCCAAATTTTGAAACTGCCCATTTGAGTAGCTTTGACAAGTACTGTAAAGACTGAAATGTAAAGGAAACTGAAATGTCTATAGTATATTGTTCCATACTGGTCAAGATCAGCACAGTGAAAAGCCATGAAACCTCACACTGCTGTAACACCCACAGAGAAACAAATCTATTCAGAAATTTCCTGCCTGTTTCTTAGTATGTAGTGAACATACTTAAAAGGAGAAATGAGGCATTACAAACATAGGTGACTGCAGTCCTAAGTCCTCCTCCAAAAGCAACTTCCCATCTACCACCCACCCATCCTGATCTGTGCTGCTTTCTGCTGTCCACTATGTGTGGGAAAGAAACTAAGATGATGTGTTTCCCAAAGTAAATCCAACTTTTTAAAAAATAACCATACTAAACACATGAAAAGAAAGCATGTTAGATACATAATCCAACACTGCACAATGTTGATGACTATTCTTTAGGCGTTTCAGTTATATAGACTGCACTTTAAAAGATTTTAAACAGATTATACATTACAGAAAAGTTGAGCAGTAACCCATTTTTTTGATTGCAGTATTTTAATTTGCTTCTTCCACTTTAAGCAGAAAAACTGGTAGTGGCTGACTGCAACTGAAATCTGCAACCAGAAGAAAAAAATATCAGGTGGTTCTTCTAAGTCTTTGCCTGATTTAGAGATAAGCTTTCACATTTGTACAGTATCCAGACATTATGTTAGGAGGGCCCAAATGTTCTTTACACATACAATGCCACACAGTAAGTGAACCATGCAAAAGGAGTAGAAAGCTCTTATCAGAACTATTGAAACAGGATATGGATCAAAATGAAGCCAGAACAAAAGGAGAGAAGAGTACAGTTATATTAAGGGATACTCAGGAAAGCTCTCATATGTGTTTTAAAGTTTACATGTTATTCCAATTTTCAAAGGGGTCAGTTTGGCTTTTTGTTTATTTTCATCTCTCTCTCTCTCTCTCGCTGTATATATTTATGTATACATGGCAATATTCCACCTACTGAAGTTTTATTTCAGATCAGTATTCTTTGCTCACTTGTGTCCTTTCTATAGTGCTACTGTCATATAATGAACAATCTTTCCTGTAATGTGTTTCATTATTCTATTAAATGTACATTTTTTTTCTTAACATTTTTCAAAGAATTCTATAGAGAAATAATTCATTATAGAAGTGATGCAAGTTCAAATAAGACCTTTTTCAAATACAGCATTAACATTGAGGAGAGGAATCTGGAAGGTCTCCATGCTTCTGCAGACTGATGTACCCTCCCTACAAGAGATCGTTGCTCCCTAGGGCTCAGGATGTTAATGATGGACAGCAGTTAATTTTTCTTCTCTGGGCAGTTTGTATACATTAGGTGTTTTACAAGTATTTCTGCAACTCCTCTACTAAATTATTTGTAGCACACTACAAAATGCATACATTATTTCTATAACCTGAGTAGCTCAATACTCTCAAAGCTCTAACTTCATGGTTTTTAGATTAAATTTTAAAAAATCCCAGGATAGATCAAATCCTTCTTATCATGCTATCATTGACTTTGAAAGCTTATTCACTTGACAATACTATTTTAGTCTGTCTGTGAGACCAGCAAAAACTCTTTAAAGATTACTACTGACAGGATAATTTTTTTGCCTCTGATTCTGTTCACTGAGTTAATATTCAATACCTCTACCCTCCTTTTGGTAAGTGCAAAACTCCTCCCTGACACCCACCCAAAGGACAAATATACTTATGTGCTTCTTGGTCTTATGGCCAAACTTTCATGGTTTGCAAGTGGCATCACCAAAAATGTTCTTGTACATTCTTCATGGGTTCAGATTTTACCATGGCAGCACATAACAAAACAATAAAACCAGTTACTCAAATCCAACCCACAATACCCTGCATTGACCATAGATCTAGACAAATACCTAGTACAGTAATGACTGTTACTGTTCAAGACACACTCTTGGCAAATTTCCACGGCTCCAAGAAAAAAAAGTTACTGTGCTGATTTTTATTTATTTATAGTCAAAAATAAGTGCAGAAATCGTAGAATCTGCAGTTATTTTTATTCCCCTCAGTAGGAGGATTTTGCTTTAGTAGGAGGTAAATTGCTCTCTGTTTACATTGTCTGTAATAAAAGCCTGCAGTTGAGCAGTCTTGTCCTCACGCTGCAATTACAAGGCAAGGGCTTCAGCAGACTGTGCTCTAAGACTCTGCAGGCCTCAGTTGGCCTTTTGGCCACAGTTTGGTTGCCCTTCACTTTTGTAAAATCACATATTACACATCTTCCAATCTCCAGATGGGTCAAAGTACAGGAAAATTATGTAATAATCAAGTCTACGCCCACAGACTTTGCAGATAAGTAGTTTTTACAGACCATTATCTATAAGCCTACAGACGAAGGGCTCTGATTGAGCAGAGTATTTAGACAAATCTTGAAATATTTATTCTTAATAAACAAAAAAGGCACTAACTTCAGGCGTATGGAAAAGTGACAACTGGACTTAGTCATACATCAAAAACTTTACTGTATTAAGAAGATTTGGAAAGTATTTTATGTGAATTTATGCAGAACTGGAATACCAAGAAGAGAGTGGCATGCTTTTACAGCTGCAGTTGCACAGCAGCTACCCAGTTGTGCATATTACCAGTTTCATGAAAATAGAGAAAATCATTAGAATTATTATGTGGGTTTAGTTAATTTTATCTTACTTTACCTTAATGCTTTAAGAGCTATTTAAAGTATTAAAAACCTAATAGCGCTTCACTGCACGCTCTATTCCACTAGAGGTCAGCCTGCAACAGAACCCCAAGCAAACACAGAACTGCTGCACACGGGTAGCACTGACATTATTTTCTTTCTCTATTTTATCTATTAGAAAGATTTCTTCAGAGCCATAACTTAGATCTCTCACTAAAATGGAGCAACAGGAAGATATAATGGTGCATTTCATTTATGAATGACCTGTAATAAATTACTATGAAGTATTCCAGGTGCCAAACGAGAGAATGCTTTGTCTGCACATGAACTATATTTCACATACTTTAATTTGGCTGACACATAAAACTCATTTGATATTTTTCAGGTATCTTTGAAAGGATATTTGGTTCTTGTTCAGCGTTAAGGTATGGAGGTGGGGTAACCTGGGCAACAGAAGGTCATTTCCGAGTAGATTGTTGTCCAAGATCAGTTCTTCCAAGTAACTGAATGTTTTCAGTCCTTCTAGAGACCTGCAAACGACAAAGGCAACAGGAAAAATGATACTCCACTAAATCAGGGAGGCCATTATGAGCTGAAATAAATATTTTAACCTTCCCTTTCAGGAGTGGGAATAGTTTTGGTTTGGGCCTGTCAGAAGAGTGAATGACAAGCATTAGTGGCAAGGGGAGTGCTGGCACTGCAACACATCCTTCACATGCTGGCAGGATGAAGGATGCGGGTCACTTAGTGAGTAGCCAGGATCCAAAACAAAAGGCTTCAGATATGGGGCCTGCAGGATGAATTTGTCAATGTCTTGTGCCTTCAGGCACCCAGCCTCGCCTGACCCTAACCTCCATTCCCAAGATAAATAACTCTGTCACAGTTCACCTTCATTCCCTGGACACAAATTTAAGTTGTCATCCATCATTTCTGCCAAGAAATATCATACCCTGCTAACAATAATAAATACAACTTCAAGTATCATTTCTTAGTAGTTACCTTACATGCAATAATAGGAAATATAGAAGGGATTTTTTCCCCCTTTTTTTATTAACCTCTTAATTAGTTTCTTGAGTTCCTGCAAACAAAATAAAATGTTCTCTACAAAATAAAATGCAGAATTACTCCAGACAGAAAAGGCATTTGCTTTCTTCTCGGAACTTACTGTTCCACTGTCAAGCCCCAGGTCAGACTGCAGAGAGCAGCTTTAAAAAGGAGGATTTGACAACATGGTAGTGAAGATGATGACTTGTAAATAAACAAGGTTCTAGAAGTATTCATTCCTCTCATAGCAAAGTACAAGAAAAAAAAAACCAAAAAAAACCTAAAAAAGAACATTTCAGTACCTTGTTAAGGCATCTATTCCAAGCTTGATTCTTAATGCTTGCACATACCAACAGTAAAAAAAAGCCCCACACATTAATCAACTAAGACACACGATATACAAAGCATACACACAGACACGCATTCACAGCTCATTCACCTACCAGACACCTAAAGATATGCTGAGATTGCATGACTTGACAGCTGATCTACTATGCCTACCAGTGGGAAGATCATCACTGTATCTCCTGGCTGTTTTGTAAAATGTGATGAATAAGGGAGATGCAGGTTATACTATTTATTCAGTTTCCGATGACATTTATACTGAGGGGATTTCCTCACCTTCCCCCCAGTTTTTGGCAAAGATCAAAGTACAGCCAATGCCCCCGTTAGAGTGTTCCACAGATACAATTACTGGAGGAAAACACAAGTATTATTAGAAGAGACAATTTAACATTCATCTGTGCAACACAAACAAGATACTGCTTTTGTAGCTAGAACTTACAGACCACTTACAGGTCACACTTAGACGGCTCAAGCAACCAAAAGAGATCAAGTGAGTGACCTTTAGACTGGGTACTGCACACTAAACTATGACTATTCAAGTAATGTTTGCGCAACACTGCAACGGTGCATTTCAGTCCAAGGACTCCGGAGTCTCTTGACTTGAAAGGGAGGTACAACTATTACTAATGCCATTTTGATGCTGGGCAGCCAGACCTGAAGAAAATTTGCCATGCCTATACCCTATGGCATACCTATATCATTACAATGCATTGATACTACAACTTCTGATGCTGGAAAAATAAAGGCCTCTATTATAAAACATTTTACTGAAACAATCACCACAGTAACAGTCACATATTTTGCACTTGCCTTTAACCAGCAGTTTTGGGAAAAAAACCTCAATTCAGCCTACATAAACTGTTCACCATTAAGAGCTGTGCTAGCACGCTGCATTGAGCTAGCTATTTCAGCAACAGGTCACAACAGACATAGTTTTTCCAAAGTCAAGGTTTGAGGAGAAAGCACTAAACATCTCAGTGCCTTCTCCCAAGTACCTTTAAAAGGCAAAAAACCCAGAGGAAGTAGCAGTGAGTTTATCAAGCTGTTATGAGTTTTCATTTCAGTTTGACAAACCTAGTTTAGCAAATTCCCCTTAAATACTCTTTATTATATAAATAGTGGATTATTTCCAAACCTCACATTTCAGTGTATGACTTTGACTTGCCAAAAGAGTTCAGAGAAGGCCACCTCCTTGTCAGCACCACAGAGCCTTATGGGATGTTAATAGGTCCTTTGTGAAAAAACACTGCTTGGGCTCTGGTCAGTGTCAGCATCAAAATACACATTGTTCCTGAGTTATGTTATGCAAATATAATACTCTTATCATGAGAATCAGCAAATGGTTGGCAACTGGCAAGGAGAAGAAAGCACACATCCAAAACTGCTGCAGGGGAGGCATAAAACAAAATGACAAGCCATGAAGTGGGACAAAAGGCCTTGAAACACTAGAGGGAGTTGCCTATTGAAACAGTCTTTCTTTCACAACCCTGGGCTGAACATAAGGGTACTAGTTTCATAGATAGGCAGAGAAAATTGCACACAAATCTCCTTACACCTGTCTGGTTTTGATAATTTTTGCCATGTAATGTTATTAGCTGCTCAGTTAAAAAGGAGCCATGTTACACAGGGGGTTGCTTATAATTGCTGTTTTCATGTCATCAGAGCAGTGTGCACTTGGTGATTTAATCACCTAAATTCGAAGTCCATGGAGATGGGAGGGGCTGCCATAGTACAGAGAGAGAGTGTAGCCATTAATATACATTTACAGTCCTATGTTATTTTGCTATTCATGGAATTTAATTTTTTTCTGTCTTAAAAGAAAAAAACAGCACCGAAACAAAAAATGGTAAGATATGGCAAAGAAATAAAAAAGGAAAAAATGTGTTTGCTATCATTCAGTGATACTACCTACTAAATTCTATGCAACAGTCTCTACCATCATAATATATCAGGAAATATTGCCCAGCAGTTGTACTCCAAAGTGTAAAAGTTTTAAGTGCAATCCACACAATTGGTTTTTTGGTACAAACTTCAGCAAGTCCCATAACTTCTATGAGCCTCAATTTCCCATCTGCACATGGGGGATAAGAAAGGATTGCAATTGTAAATTGGTACATAGAAAGCATTTTTGAGAATCTGAGACAGAAATCAGTACAAAATACTGTCATTTTTATTTTTAATGAGGTTAAGCAAGTAATATTAATGTACTCCAAGTATTTCCTTATGAGCCCATTACAAAAGAGAGGAATGCTTAAATATACACAGAATAGAAAGAAGGGCACAAGCCTCCTAAGAGATGAGTATAAAAAGATTTCCCCCTAAGAGAGAGAACCAGTCTAAAAGATTTCCCCCGAAGAGAGAGAACCAGTCTAAAATTAAATCTGCAGTTTTCTCATCATTCACAGCATAAAAAAATCTCTTCCCATATTAGTATACTAAAACAGACACACAATCTTAACCACAACAATGCAACCAGCACTGAAGGGCTTGTGGCAAGTAGTTGTTTCTCTTATTTTCAAAAGGCTAATAAACATCACTAAGGTGGATTGCAGGTTGCTTGTCCCTGCTCTAATGTCATGAAAGCTGCCCATTATCTCACCCACAGGTACCGTCTCAGTTACCTCATTGCAGGGCTCCCACTCTGCTCCCAGAGGAGAGCAAGTGTTGCCAAGAGATTTCCATTGCAATTTTCAAAGTCACATCAAACCGACAAAACATCACAACGCATTCAGCGCCGCCTCATTCAAACAGAAAAAACTTTAAGTTTCCACTGTAATTAACCCTATCCTCGTTAAGATAATTATGATCAAGCTCCCTGTCACAGCTAATATCACAGCATCATTGCCTATGGCTCACGCTTTGCCCTCATTAGCTTACAAAAACACTGCACTAAACAGGAAACTGACTCCCTCTGCAAAACGACTTAAGATGTTCTGCAAGTAGACAGTAAATAATCCTTTAGAATATAAAGGTCTCAGAAACGTCATTTTATCCAAGTCCTTTGGCTAATCACTGTGATTTCTTCCAGCTTGCCTTTCCATAATTCATTCATGGTTTATAACAAAGTTTTAATCATAAAGGAATGTCATGACAGATTTTTTTTTTAAATGTATATGTATGCATGGTAATTGTCAACTACACTATTTCATGTGATCCCTCTGGCCTGACATGGATTTGGTTACAATGAAAGTAAAGAGAAACTCTTCATTTTGGTAATATTTGACAATGAAAACACGAGATTTTTTTAAATGAAAAACAGCAGAAACCTTGTAAGCAATAGACAAAACTTGGTACTCTGCAGTTGTCCTTGTTCAGAAAAACAAGCTGCTCAGAAGCATATGCTAAAAAAGAAGAGTTCCTCATATTTTATCCCACCCCTTCATTAATAAGACATCTGCCTCATATCTAATTGACTTTTTCCTCCTGTTTAACAGGAAAAGAGAGAGTAGTTAACAATATGTAAATGAGAGAGTTTGGGTTTAGCCTTGAAATTGATTTGCACTTTGTTGACAAGAGATAGCCATTAGCAGAAGTTAAAGATGGAGCTGTTACAAAACAAGAGCTTTTTAAAATACCTTTTCCTTCCCTTTAATGTTTTAATAGATTACAGGAGAGCAGAATCAACATGAATACCTTAGTACTAGATAATTTCAGTATTTAAATAGAAATGCAAATTCTATTTCTCCAGCACCTGCCAGCCAAGGAGTACAAAGCATCTTTTTGCAAAACATTAATGAATTACTTTTGAAAAACCTGCTGAGCTTCAAATTCTATTTTGTAGTAAAGCAGAGAGAGGTTAAGTGACTAACGGAAGGTGACCTCCAGCAATTTTCTAAGAGACAAGAAATAACACCCAGAACGCCTGACTTCTAGTCCTTTGACTTAACCTCACCAAAACAAAACAAAGCACAATAAAAAAATGGGGGGATATATCTATCTATATCTATATAATAAAAATAAATCAGGTGGACAAAATACAAGTAAAACATCAAAAAATGGCTTCTACAGTATTCAAGAATAAAAGATTGGTTTTTTGCTATTCTACTTCGTAATTTTAAACAGTTTCCTGAATGATAATAGAACCAAAAAAAAAACACCTGAATGAAGTATTTAACCGACAGCTAAACATCCCAGTGAAAGTAAAGAACCTCCAAGATCCAAAATTTGTAAAGCAAGAAATGCTTTGTTTTGTCTAGTATCAGAGGAAATGTTAGTATTTTTCAGGCTATCTAGAGGTACCACTTTGCATCACTTCCATCTTTCTGTTGGTAGATGGAAAACATCTGGAAGCAACTGTTGGGATAAAACTTGAGGCACAGCTGTGAATATGATCAGCAAAAGAGAAGTTAAAAGAAATGAACAAGCAGCATCATTAAATACCTGTGAAAAAGAGATCTCCATAAGAAAATATTAAACTTCTGTTATGAACTGGACCTACAACGAGTTTCTGAATCTTTTCAAATAAAGCTCATACTTGACTTCCATACAAGAAAATAAACATCATTCCCTCAATTTCCCCCTTTTCTTATACACTGAAGCCTACAAGACTATGTAAAAAACTCTATTACCAATAAATACTGGGATGAAAATATCTTTCACAACAATCTTAAACCAGAGCTATGTAAGCACATCAAAATGGTGGGGATTCACAAAAACTCAGAAACTTTGTCTGTTCTTTTGTAGTATTGTTCTGAGTCTTACACAGCAAATTCCATTGCTTTAAAAAAGAAGCCCGAACTTCTAAACCTTAGAAGCCACCACCCACCCCAAAACCTTGAAGGAAACACAAACAAAAGCAGAGTCAATAAACAGACAGACAAAAAGAGATGAGGCCTCCTGAATTCTAGATGTTAAGTTCACAACATTTCAGGAACATTCCTACCAGTTCTAAACCAGAAATGCATATATTTCTTGAGAGAGGGATTTTGCTATTAAGCAGCAGTTCCTCAAATGACGGCATTGTCTGAAAAGCAATAATGCAAATTCATCTCATCCGTCTACAGAAGCCCAGTTACTTATAACTCCTTACAGGCAGCAAGAAAAGATGGGCACTCCCAGAAGGTGAATCAGATCTTCAGGTGAGGCTCAGCGAAGCACATACGTTTGGGAAGGATGAACAGAGCCTATTTGTCGGAAATCTTGCAATGAAATTAAAAGAAACTACAACATTCAGGTAGAAAACTGTAAGAGCTGTGTCCCATAGGAGTGGATTATTTACCTGGTAAAATGAACTACAAATCCCAATTACAGCTTTCAGTAGCTCACAAAAACATATTACAGTCAACCATTCAGTCTTTCAACCACCATTCTCTCATACCAAGACTCCACTAAAATAAAAAGAAACCCAAACCACAAAGTAACAACCACCAAAACACAAAACACCCTCAATAAAACAAACAACCAAACCAACCAAGCAAAAGAGATAAATTAGCAACCAGACTGACTGTGGTAGGGTTCAATTTCTTTTCTAATGAACCTCTTAAAGTCTCAGATTTCACTATGTGTATTTAATGCACCTCTACTCAAGAGAATATCCCATTAATACAGCTCAAACTTTATCCTTCATGTTAGGCTGCTTTTTGCTTAAGTTTTTATATTACATCTTTAGGATTAAACACGCCAAGATTTTATATTATAGTACTCTTACAATTTTGTTTAAATTTAAATAAAATGACAATCAATGTACTATAGCTGGTAGCAAGGCAGTTTTCACAAAAGCCATATAAAGTATTTCAGAGTAATACAAAATGGATCAGAAAATAAGTTCTTTGTCATCTAGTCATGGCATCATATAAGAAAATACAGTTTGCAAAACAGTGCTAAAAATTGCCAAGCAGAGAGAAAGTGACTGTTTATATTCATAGTTTATCAAAGGGCATTCTGGAAAAAAACACCACTAATAGTTCAATTACGCATCACTTCCCTAAATACAGATTTAAACATCCTTCTGCTAAAAATTCTCCAAAGTATTTGATGAAGAATAGCAAGGAGTTAAGAGAAAAACTTGGATGCAAGACTCTTGCTTTGTCTTTTTCCCCAATCTTAACATGGAACTCAATCCTAATAAAACAAATGGCACAAAAAAAAAAAAAAAAAAAAAGAAACAGTGCTATTCCCTGAGCTTGAAAGAATTCAATAAAGTATTAGTGATTAGAAATAGCAAAAGAACATGCCATGGTTTATAAAATTTAACCATACCTGTTTAAAAAAAAGCAAACAAACAAAAAAAACCCGCAAAGAGCTAAAACCCTGCAATGTGTTTCATCTTAAAAGCTCCTCTCAGCTAGCTCCCTGTGCCAAGTGAAGAACCTATTTATAAATCCCCTAAAAACCAGTATTATAATGGAAATATGAGCAAATTCAAGTGCAAAGGCAGTGCCATAATGAAAGCTTTACTGTATCCTGGATCAGTCTGTCACTCTGCAATTCAGATAGTAACTTGACCCCTCCCCTTTTTCCACAGAGAGAGGGGGAGTAGAGTGAGTAGAGCAAAGCCCATTTCGACTACCAGAGTTCAGTGGGAAGGGGGAAAAGAAAAGTAATTTTTCTCCCATCTTCCACAACAACCAAGGCTGAGGATTGACAAGCAAATTGACGCACTGCTCAGAGGGCAAAAGATAAATGTTTGATGAATTGGCCATTGCTGGAGGAGTGATGGGCTTCATATGTGCATAATGGACTAGCTGTCGTTCAATTCAGATTGCCTGCCAAGATAAGAAACCATAATGAATGGACCAAGCACAGCCTGTGCCATAAGAATGTATAATCTGACTAGTTTTAATAAACTTAATAAAAAAGATGAAGCAGAGAGAGGCAAGGGGACTGGCCTTTGTGACCAGCTATAAGAGGTGAGAACGACTAATAGACTGCTCAAGCATGATAGCAGAGAATTGTTAATGGACATAATACTGAATCCCTCGATGTTAAAAAATGTCTTTAGAACAACTTAAAGACAGGGATCTACATAGGTGCATACCACAGACACCGCAGACCTTGTTAATCAGCATATGACTACCATTTATTTTTTATTTCCTTCTGCTACCTACCCTGCTTTGTCTCCATACCCTCCTTTATCCTCTCTGCATGGTACCTTAGTCTGTACCATACACCATACGCCAACAGTTTTTACCAACGACTCCTCAGAATCAAAACAACTCTATAATGATAACAAGACAGAATTCAGGCTCAATTTCCAACAGAAATGTTTTGACCACACAACTAAATCACTGACTTTCACTGCCAGAGAAATATCTTTTACCATAAGTGTTCACACTTGCTGTAATTTCATTTGCTTTTGCAAACTATGTTTCCACCAAAGATGAGAAATTTGGCAGTACAGTTACACCAAAAACAGATACCAAAACCTTTCCAGCATATACAAGACTGTTGCCAGCAATAACCATTTTGGTTTGGGATTTGCTATGTTGGATACTGTTCCCCATCTGTACCCATAATCTCTGAATTCTGACCTTACTCAGCACCCATCAGCACTATGAAAAGACATTAAAAACAAAACTCTCAGAGTATTTTACTGTATATTGGTATATAACAACCTGGTAAATCACCACCACTTTCATGCTGAGTAATAAATACATACAGGGCCATTTGTGCTTTTCCGTTCTCATTATTTAGCCACATGAATAACAATGTTTCTCTTCCTGAAGTTTATCAGACATTAAGTCCTGAATCTATGGAAATGCTAAAGGAGTCAATAAGAGAAAAAACAGCTCTGACTTTTAAAGCAGTGGGATTATACCAACAATCTATTTCTTTCTTAAGAATCAAAGGGTGAGAACACACCCTTGTGCGTGCTTATAACTAGGCCAGGCATAACTGCTTTATTCTTTAGGTAGGAAAAAAAAAAGAAGGAAATAAAAAAGAAGAGGATTGCAGGAAGATTCTCTTGGTTGAGGAAAGCTAAAACACATATTGTACAAAATAAGAGCATTGTGATGCATGTTTGTTCTCTTGCTTTTGCTTTCTTCATCTGATGATGAAAAACAAACAAGGAAACAAAATAGGCTGCTTGGGTAAGTACTGTGATTACCACACCCTTGATGTCAGTTATGTAGCCCGTGTCATAATTTACACAGAAATTATTATATGCCAGACAGACATCCGGTATTTCAGTATAAATTTTATCCAACTGCAAAAGGAAAGTAACTCATTATCAAGCAGCTCAGTAAGGCTCACACTACTGAAGGAAATAAAGTTTTACGACAAGAGGGTCTCTCCTCTCTCTCCCTGTGAGTGAGAAAGTGAGTGCAAGAATAAGACAGAAAGGGAAGGCTCAGGAGTGCTGGGTGAATTATAGACTGCCTCTCAAGATTCACAGCTCTTCGTGGTAGGAGGTTAATATTCTCACATGTCATTAGGTCTGCTGGCTCTACTGATGGCTCATTGAATCAGGCAGCAAATTATTTCCTCATGCTGCAGAGGACACCACACTTCAAAGGGAAGGAGCCAGGGTCAAGACGGCTCTCCAGTTCGATTAATGAGTTGAGATCAGCAGAGGTTGCCTGTAGGTAAGAATGTGACTGAAGCTTTTGACAAAGCTGACTTTTTGAACAGGACTTGACCCAGGCCCCTTGCTCCCCTCCCCACCAAATCTTATTTCCAACATTTGCCTCTGACTGACCTGCTCAGGCCTGTTGGGATAGTTTTGACCTCCTCAGTCTTTGTTACCAGACACAGGAGCTGTCTGCCTGTATTTGATGTGTCTCTCCCCAAAGGCCACATCAGCTTATCCAGGCTCATAGAATACTTCAGAACAGAATAGCAAAATAAGATAGAGTTGATTCATTTCAGATTTTTAATTTTTTTCATGAAATTTGTTGAGAAGGGGGGAAAAGGAGAAGACAACCAAAAGGTATTTCCACTTCCAGAAATATTAAGAAAGATTTCTCAGTGCAGAACTAAATACAGTTGAGAAAACCACAAAGATTATTAGAAGCATACAACTTACATGGAAAAGCAGAAAATGTACTGCTTACATGGTTTTTCTAACTAAGAATATTCCTACCAAATAATGCATTATATAGAATAATTCTTCTAAAAGTTTTTATTTTTATTGCTATAGAAGCAAGAGATTAGAGACAATTAAAACTTAATGGCCACTGCATTCATCTCTTTCTAAACACTCAGTCTGATGTCTCTGAAATATCTGAATGCATATTTAAATAGATTTAATAAAGTACTGAAATGAGATTAATCACATTAATGTTTTGGGGGGTTTTCTTATTAAAAAAATCTACTTAAATTGCACCCTTTCTCAGCAAATATGAGAAACTGAATCAACATGTAAATCACTGTTGGTGAGCTTCCAGAACTCACATATCTTCCAGTGATTGAAATGAGAGTTTCCTCAATTACACCAACAAAATTGTTCACACATGCTTCTCATTTGTTATATACTTAAAAGTTTTGTTCAAGAATAATATACACCTTTATGTTTCTGGAGCAAGGATCTAGGTTATTCCTCAATATTTCTTTCAATCACAGTACATTTAATATCCTCTTCCTAAACATTTTGCTCATCAGTATCCTTAATGCTCAAGCCATTAGTGCCTTTAAAAGGTAACTTTAGGTATTTTAGTAACAATTTACAAAATTTAACTTTTGGTGTATCCTTTGAAAATCTTTTAATGATGTCTAAGTGCAAGGCAAATTTTCACCTTTACTCTCAATGTTTCTTCTGCACTCAAACCCCTATTTGCAACAGATTTCCCTACTAAAACAGACATTTAAGTCCCAAAAGCCAGTAAACAGATTATTAGACTTATAAAACTTAGGGTAAAAGCATATGAAGTCTATGCATGACTGAGCCAATTAAGAAGAACTAGTATCCTTTCAAGGAGACTACCTAGTGCTAGACAGCACATCTTCCACATGGATGTGCTTTACTCTAAAGTGCAAGTATACACAAGCAAGAGACAGCTTTTTCTTTTGCTTATGCCTGCACAATCTCCAGTGAATTGTACATTATGCAAGTGGAAGTTTGCAACACCAGAAAAGCTGTTAGAGGGGAAACACTTTTTTTTACGGGCTTGTTTAAACAAAGTAACTGTGTTAGTGGGTTTGTCATCAGTGTTAACATTATATCCTGTTTCATCTGTTTCAGATAGCCAGCAGCATACCACAGATCATCTGTGAAGTGTGTGCTTGTGTCTTGTATAACACTTAGCAAGAAGGTATGAATGCTATAGAGGACAAGTCCAGCTGGAGTGGGATGTAAGCGGCCAGTTTGACACTGCCAGGGAGAAAGAAAAAATAGTTGTGTTCAGGGAAAGGAGGAGCCATTCAGTTGACACAAAACAGAGAATCACCAATAGTTTCCAAACATGATCACCAAAGTTTCTGGGGTTTGGCAGCACTAAATCAGAAGTGACGGTGGGACTGAGAAGATCGATTGCTAAGACACCTGGACCTGAAGGGGTACCTGTTGGAATTCAAGCCAGGAATCCTAGAGAAGATGGATTCAACAAGGGGAAAGGTGACCTGCTAAGTATGCAAAGACTAAGTTTTGTATTTGTCCTTGTTTCCATTCATAAAATGAAAAACTTTCAGCTGAGTCTTGCCAAGCAGAGCTTTGTTTTACTTTCAGGCATATGCTGTGTTTGAAGGGAATGTAGTACCACCATGGTACAGTGCTTCTCGAGGGGTAGAAAAAATAAAAAGAAAGACAAAAGGAACAAGAAGCTCTATACCTAACTCAAGATGAATTAGAAGGTCCAGCTGCAATGAGTACTGCTTTATACCAACTTGGATATAGTCCACCTGGGAAACTGTCAGGGCAATTACAGAGTTTGGGAAGGAACTTGTAAACTCATAAATCACTCTTGCAAAGAGCAGAAAGCAAGGAAACACCCCGTGACTTTTAGGAATCATTACCACACACTACACTCAGTCAAGCACTTCTGCATGATAACTACTCAGTACTAATTGTTTGAACAACATTTTTGTGTTACTGGGCCTTATGGCAATCCTGAAAAAATACAGATATGTAAGTTCAAATTCAGAGATAAGTGTGTTCTTACATCTTTTTGATTTTTAAAATACTTTCATATAATCTGTTTATTCAATCTGTGTAATCAAATTGCGGGGTTTTGCAAGCCTTGCAACATGCACTAAAATTGGTTACATAAGTAACTGTTTGCATATGTAAACAATGAATGCACATTCAAAATAAAGAAAGTTATTAGTTTATTTCAATGCTTGTTTTGGTTATTTTTCCCCTTGCTCATACTACAGAAAACAATGAGTGATATTATTAACACATTGCCTCAGCAATGAAAGCATAGAGTATTTATTAAAGCAAAACATTTGTTTAAAACAAGAATTCAGACTCTAAAATTACAAAGGTTATCACACTGAAATGGGAGTAAATAAAATTTCCCAGAAATGTATATGGTACACAACAATTCTATTTCTTTCAATTTGTACATGATTTAAAACCAAGAAAAGAAGGGAAATACGCGTAACAAAAAATGCTGAATAGTGCCCTCCCATCAGCGTCCTCCATTTCTACACTTCAAGTATATTTAAAATTGAACCATATAAAACACTGTCAGGGTAAGACAGCAGCTAGCAATCTCACAGTCCAAGAAGATGGACTATAGAATCTATGACAGGCTTTTTTTGTGTTGGTTCCCCCCTTCTTCAATTCCTAAAATTAATAAAATTGTCTTAAACATGGTTGGGAAATCAGAGTCCGGTAAATCCCACCTTCAAAAATCCAACAACTGTGGATTTGATAGTCTAGGGATGAAAAAGATGATGATGAATAATTACCAAAACACACTCCTAGCTGGTCACCGTTCCTACATATATTCAAAGGTTTGTCACACCAGAAAGCAATACGAGAAGTCCCAGGATCACGTTAAAGTAAAGGGACTTTAACAACATCTCTGGAGAAACAGAACACCACCTTGGGTCCTTCCGAGCAGCTTCACAAGGACAGTCACCTGCCGTGATGGAGATGGAGCAATCTGACTGGCAAGAGCCACCCCCAAAAAAACCAGGCTAGTGTTACTTTCCTGCACTGCTCTGGAAAAAGGCTCAGGTCTCAGTCCAGGTGTTTCTCCATGTCCTAGGATGAGATTCAATACAAGCTCCTCCAAAGCATGCTTAAAGGCAACAGACATTCCACAGATTAGGAAAAGTCAAGCAAAAGGAAGATAACACTGAACTCTGACACCTGGGTTTTCATGGAATCATACATATACTAATGTTGGCAAAGACCTCCAAGATCATCAAGTTCTACCTTTGAAAAGGTTGCTTCATATTTTCCTGTCATGCTAATACATATGAAAACCTACTGAGGGACCAAAAGACTTCCTTCAAAATAATCTATTTTAAAATGAACACTGCTTTCTATCAGCACAGCATAAAATCATACACTGTAAGAACCTGATACTGAAGTAATTCAACATAATTAAAATATTTTAAAAATCAGGATAAAACTTAATAAAGTATGTAGTTCAAAGTTCATTTCAGGCTTTAACTGCTGAACAAATAAATTTAAAGTTTTAATTGAGAATAGAGGCCTGACTATTTGTGTTGCCACTGCCTCCAAATTTTTAGCCCAATTACCTGTAAAGACAAAACCATGAGTTGCTGCAACTTACCATGCTGGAATCCACAGAGCATAAGTAATATAACTTTCTGTAAAAGTCTAATTATTAAAAAAATACTCAAATCCTACCAGTTCACTGTGTATAGATAACCCCTGACTTCATGAGCTGAATTATAAACCCAATGCCATTTCAAGAGGCATCTACCTCCCCCTCAACACAAGGGCTGGGTCTGGCTGTGGAGAAGTGCTGGAAATTCCTGGATATAAATCTATCCATTTGATGCCTACATTGCAGCCATCAGCCTCTCTTAAGCCTCAGCCATATGCTCACTCTTTTGTCCATAGTGGAATTTGATGACAATTAGATTTCTGAGGGGCACATAACCTGCTCAAGCCACAAAAAAAAAAAAAAAGAGTAATTTACCTCACACATGTGAACCCACATGGAGTGTTTTGAAAGAAAACAGAAGTCAAATATCACAGCAAGCATGCCCATAAAATATTCTTCACTGACGCAATTAGGCAGTTTGTTAAAAAAAATAACAAAGCAAACAAACAAAACACCCAAACAAACCCAAACCAAACAACAAATAAGCAAAAAAAAAGAAAGAAGGCACTACTGGATTCCCGAATGCCGCCACAGTGCCCACCAGTGACCCACCGCCAGCCCCTCCCCATTTGCAGGGACCACATCAAAGCACCTTTGCTGCCTGTGGCCTTCTACAGAGCAGCTTCAGCCACTTAGGGGAAAAAAAAGCTAAGTAAAGGCTTGGACCTAAAACATGAAAAGAAATAAATTGAGAGGATTTTGTCTGGAAACCTTGTCTTGTCCTTACTGAAGGCTAAAATAAACTTAATTTTTGTTAAAATTAAAGCAAAAATTAAATCATCTTATTATGTAATTGGAACTAGGCCTCAGGCACTAGCAGTAAAGAAGGGATTAAGGCCTCCACCACCTGGGTTGTCATTCTCATGGGCCCCATTACCACCCCCTTATTCGTTTTTATAGCCAACAGATTAAAATGCGAGCGTCGCAATCTTTGATCTTTCACTTGCTGACACAAATCCTTTCAAGCCTCCAACGTTTTCTGCTGAGGTAATTAGTACTAATTAAAAGGTTTCCAACAGCCTTTGCTCTACTTTTTCCCTCCAAAGAAATTGCTTTTATAAGTGCCTTCCATCTTTGAAATGTATGCATCGTTCACTTTCTTCTTTATCTGACTCCCAGAGATCAAGTAGATTAGTGACTCCATTATTCCCCAAGACAAAGCCAAACAACAGGTTTTTACTATCTTCCTGACCTGTTGAGGTGCAGGGTTTATATTCAGAAACAAGTGCCTCTGCTTGTATTAAAAGACAGTCCAATTATGCATTAACAGACACAATGCGGGGTTTCTACATTTAAGAATGGACATCATTTAAAGATGTTGTATTTTCTCAGAAGAGAGAGGCAACCGTTCACTAATCAAACTGACAAGCGGTAGGACTAATAACTGGTCTTCCTTTGTTTTCTTTTCTTTTTGTGTTTGTGTATCAGGCAAGATGCAAACAATTTCTTTCTCTTCCTCCCCTTCCCCCAACCTTTCCTCTCCTTTCCACTTTCTTCCCAAATTTGAATGATTCATACACATTTGTTACTTAAAAAAAATAATTTAGAAAAAAAAATAAAATAAGTACTGCCCTGAAAGATTTTGAAAGCCCAGAAAGTCCTGTCTGAAGAAGTTTTGGTTACTATAATTAGGTAATGTGTCCTCCTACAGGCAAACTGATGGCTAGAAATATAATTACTGACATTAAACTACTTTTTTTATAGTACATCTAAAGTACTAATGAAAGTCCAGGACTAAAAAAATTAAAAGCCACAGCAAAGAAAGTAACAATACTTTGCATTGAGAAGGAGCCATGTTTTGAATTTACAGGTTTTCAAATGATTGTTCAATCGACATGGGCTCTATATGGATCATTTTTCTTTATGAAAACCTGGAAGCTTTATGCCTGCTGTGATAAAAATAAATTACACTTCATGCAGCAAAAGTGCTATTCAAAAAAGAGGACAGTTCTCAGGCTCTTAAAGTTCTCACTTCCTATTGAAAATGACAGCAGCTCTCTCTCATGCTGTAGTATCTCTGGCACAATAGATCAGAAATCATACACAGAGCCACAAGATGCTATGTAACTTATCATTACACACACAGGGGTCTATTCTCCTCTCGTGAGGCAAGCACAGGGCTCCTGCTGGCACTAATGGGAGCTGCACGTGCACATCAAGGACAGAAACAAACCCACAGTGCATCCACTTTTCTAAGCCAAGTTAGAAAAGTTTTAAATAGCCAGGAAGATAAGTCAATAAATTGTCTCCTAATCATGCCAGTTCTTCTACTTTATTTTCACAACTGTTCTACTACAGTACTAATTTCTTTCTATTTAACTTTCCTCAAGAGGATTTAAAAGCACTACAATCTCATCAGTTCAGCTGATATTGTGCTCCTGTGAAGTAAGTTTTATCTGACATATCTTGCCCAAGGTCATATGGAAATTATATGACAGGGCCAGGAATTGCACTTTTCAGTATCCTAGTAGTTCCCTGTGTTAACCACCAGGCCATACTCCTCCTCTATGCATGCACAATAACCAACAGCTCTACAAGCAGGAGCGTGGACTAGCCCTTCAGCGAGGAAAAGGTTTGGATTAGCCATTGGATTACGATTCCGCTGAAAAAAGGGATTTCACAAACACAAATCTCAAATAATTTTTATGGATTTGAAATGCTAAATGAAGAAAGCAAAACCAAAACAATAGTCTGTGAATCACCTGAAGTAATACCTTTAGTCTCTTTGCCTTGTTAGGGCATGGCCACCATTGCCTTAAAATGTCAGGCAATCCCTGCAAAAGCAACATGAGTTAAGGGCATACTTTACCCCAGCTCTCAGTACACACAAGAGCAACAGATCATGTGTAAACCTCAGCTAAACCTGGGCCACTGTGCCAGCCCTGCAAAAATATATTAACACTGTCTCTTCTAACAGAGAAGCCTTTAGAAATAGCACAGCTTTTTCTGCACTCAATATGACACATCTTGGGTACAGGTTTTCACGTTTATCAAATGTTAAATTTTCAGATTTCAATTAAATTTTTTATTTTTTTTTTAAATTCACTTTTTAAAAAAGTGAGTATGTATGTATCTTTCCATACCCAAAATCAACATTTAACATCATTAAAGAGAAATATATATATATTAATATAACATGATAGAAGCAATCTGCCACATTCTCACCTATTACTAAATTAGCATGTGACTTTAAGGCAAAATCAACACTAACAACATGCTTTCTAGAGAGTCTTTGGGTCTTTCATCTTATGAAATCCAAACCGAACGAGGAAAGAAATTTTACTAAAAATCAAACACACGAAAACCCCAAACCTTTTGCAGGGAAAAGGCAGCTACAGAGAAAAGGTCTATATGGAAAGGGGGTGCCTGACGTGTAGAATCTATTAGCAAATATCTTTCATTTTATCAGAGCCATTCTCATGAACAAAGCTGAATTATCTCCACAATGTGCAAACGAATTAGGCTTGCTTTGAAATTATAAACTCCCAATTTATTATCTTTCTTCTTTCCTTTTACCTTTTGGTGTTTATTCCTGCTTTTGCATGTATAAACTGCTTTCATATTCATCAGAGAGACTCTCTTCAAAATTAACAGCCAAAACTGTCCCATGAACCAAAAATTAGAGATGAAACTTTAGGTAAAAGAAAATCCATAATCATGAAGCTCACAATAAAACTACATGCTGGCAGCACAGTAGGCAAAGTTAACATACATATTATAGCAAAAGTAAGAAAATGAGTGTCTTGTTTAATGTTTCAGAGACTGCACAAATGAAGCCAACTCAATATTTACTAAGGAGATCAAAAAGTAAAATGAAAATATTGGATATGGTTTTTTGGTGAGCAAAATTTGCTTGCCTACATTACAGGCTTTTTAGATATCTTGGGATCTAAACCAGTCCTTGATTATCAGAACAGCAGAGAAAAGGGACAAAAAAGTCCATATCTTCCCTAGGTATTCAGCTGTGGCTCTTTCCAGACTGCAAACAGTTGCTGTTGCCTTAGGGTTTCATTATTCATCTACTACAGGATACAAGGACTATGAGCAGCTAGCCTTTTAACATATAGGAGGAAGGGAGAGAAAGCCCTCCCATGAAAAGGATATCAGACCAGTTTGGGGTGCTTATATTAAATCTTTAATATTTATTGAGGTGGGGGATGAGGGGAGAATATATTATATTTTCTATACCATCTTTTCCCTCCTTTTTCCCCAACCCTAAAGGGTAAAAAAATGCATCAATAACCTTCAAATCTGCCCTTCTCTCTCAGCAGAGTGTGCATGCGTTGAAAAACCAGTAAAGAAACATTTCAATTTGAAGTTTCCAAGAGGTAATTATAAACAAGAGAAAGAGAAAAATATTTTTGAAATTATGAAAAATACCTTGACAGTGACTCCCTTAGACTCACATTTAGCCCTTGAAAAATATTCTGCCAAAGGGTGCATTTTGACAGGGAAAAGATGAAGAGTGGAGGGAAGAGGCAGCAGTCTGTCATAATTGATGACACCGCAATGTAAGCTGGAGCCATGACTGAATATTTACAAAATTCATTCAGGGTGCGATTTTTAAAAGGGGAAAAAAAAAAAAAAAACAGCAGACACAGAAGGACCCAACCTTTTGAAAACAGTGGGACTACAACAGATAGTGCAATACAGTCAACATAACCACATCACACATGCAAAACAATTCAAGGGTCATTTTCATAATTCAGTATGGTATGAGATTCAATATCAAGAAATATTTTTTCTGTATGAATCTGTATGTCTTTGTTAGGATATGCGTTTTTTAACTAATTTTAGAATGACACTTCTGAGTTCGGTCCCCTTGGCCATAATAGGACTTTAAAGTTAGAAATTTTCACCCCAAATTATTAGTTTAAGCTGAGCTCAGACCACCAATCTGCAGTGTTACAGTGTAATAATAATTAAGCCAATATGAACCTAGACAGACACATTCTTATGTTCCTTTTCTTTGCTTCTACTGTTTGACCTTACCTCCTTCTCCCTTCAGCTACACCCTGACCCTCATGCAATCCCATGGTTAGGCAGTTCAGGGATATGATCCAGTTAAAAATGAGCTGGAAGGGAAGGCAGGAAGTAGAAGAACTGCAGCAAGCTAAACTGCCCCAAGTTGTTACTGAAGACTAATCGATGGATAAAGTGAACATATTTTTTGTAGTTTTGGTCCAGCTGCCAGGGAGGAAGGTCTTTCCAAGCAAATTCAGCTGGAAGCTTGCCATCAGATTCAAAGCAGAAGACAGGTTCAAAACCAACTTGGAGACTACACTTGCCCAATTATTAGCAATGAACCGTCCGAGGTCAGGGCAGAGGTACATCAGTAAAACAGAGCAATTCTGTTCCCTGTTCCACAGGGATCCAGGAGCTCATCTTCAAGAGTTGTCAATCCAGCACTTTTCACCAGCGCTGACTTCACACTTAATTTAAACAAATATGACTAATCCTACTCCCAAAGGAAATGCACTGGATCTATCTTGCTACCAGCAATACCAGTCAGGCCCAGATGTATGTGAGATAACAAGCCATCTCAATGTGAATCATCTAGCACTTATAAAATGGATAGGAATTTCAAAGACTACAAGAATAGACAAAGTTTGGACTAGTATTACACAGGCATCAAAAATTATGCCATGAACTATATTTCTTATGTAGAAAGCTTTAAAAATTCACAATTTAAGAATTCTCTGTATTTACTGTGTGTTCTAACTACTTGACAAATTTAGAGTGCCATATACTTACTTACAATGGACACAGCTTGTACAAATAAAATAAATAACTAAAAAATTATTTAATCTAATCCTCTCATCATTAACAAACCTTCCCCCAAAATTCAATTTCCCATGTCATAAAACTGTAGAATCGGTTTTTTCCACAAATGGTAGATCTAAACTGACTGGTAAAAAAACCACTTTGCACGTTCCTCGTACTCATTATTTTCAAAAAGAAAAGGCGTGTACAAATACATAACAGTAAGGCATAGAAATGAACATGAAATATGTGCTTTCTAGTCCTGGGAGCTATACATTTTTTGCCAAGGCTGCTCACGAGAAAGCCCAGTCACCCAGATCTCCTTTGTGTTTCCAATTCTTCCATTAATCCAGCCTACTCCAAAAAACCTAAAAGTTTTAAGCAGACAGAGCCAATGCAAAACATGCATCCAGGCCATTAAATTGCTTAGAACTACTATAGTGCACCTCCAAAAATTATACAGGGAGCCACCCCTGCCATTTCACTAAAAGTAATCCTAAACAAATTGAAATACTGCTTCCTCATCTGACTGGAAAGGCATGCAGCCTTTTGCCCTGAAAAGAGAAACTGTATTTTCAGGCTTTCCAAATGCTTCTAAATGAAGAAAGAAGAGTAAACTAGCATTAAGCTGCAAGGTTATATTCCAAGTTTGGTAGGGAGAACAACGTAAATGAATTAAATTTTTTCTCTATTCAAAGGAATGAGACCAGCCTGGATTAAAGCTGAAGGAAGGGTAGTTTCTGCTAAGCACTTCATTTGAATTTTGTTTGCAGGTATCTAAGATACGATATGATTTCCCCCACCCCCATTTCAAAATGGAACATATGTAAAAATAAGTTAGGAATATGTAATTGTTTTTCCAATGCTCTAGTTTCTTAGCACCAATATTTTAATGCTCATACTGTATAATAAACTGGGTGGAGCAGTATGAAATATTTCATTATTTTCCTCCTGATCTTTGTATCTCATTTTTATTGTTGTCCAAAAAGCAAATTCACATATATCCAAGACTGCATGTGTATTATTTAAAAGACATAAAAAATACGGTAACTTTCAACTATTTATGCATAGTGGTGGTCTTAAAAATGACAGGTGATGTGTCGGATTTTTTTTTGAAGATTTCACAGTTAAGGACAAGAATTTTTAATTTAAAGAATAAACACAAACAAGAATATACAAAAATGCCAAATCCATAAAATAAATGCTACAGCCAGTACTAAGACACACACAAATTCTATAATAAGAATCTTTGCATATTCTTTTCACTTAAAGTCCTTATGACAGACATGTAGCAAGAAAATATTGCAGAGGCATGATATTCATATAAAAATATTGCACTAACTATATTTGGGCTTGGAAAAGCAGCTAGTAAGATTTTCAGCCCAAGAATAGAGTTATTCTCAGGGTGAAGCCAGTATGATTGCGTGAGAGGTTTGCTTTTAGTTGCATGTACTACCATAAACTTGCTCTAGATCCTGAGTAATGGGCATTTTATACCATTTCAGTTATTTGAATTTTACTGTCAATTACTTTCAGTTCTAAAAGGATTTTCTTTAATCCATTATTCTTGACAAAGATAATGATTTTTCAGAATTATAACATCTTAGCATCACATTATATTGACCACCTCAGAAAATAGAGTGCCAGGTCTTTTTTCCAGATGCAGTTTATTTGTATTCCATAACTAAACCAAAGTATTCACAGTGCCACACACATATTAGACTCTGCTCACTAGTTCCAGCTAGAGCCTCCTTAGTGAATCACCAAGAGGGGCAGGTATCATCTAGTAGATTGCAGTAGAAATACTCATGAATTACACTTCCATATTATCCTGGAAGAAGAATAGTAGTAAAGCGTATTTATTCAGTGTTTTAAGACAGCTTCAAATGATCTGATGCAACAGACATTTTCTTCTGAAAAATCAAAAAGGATGAGATAATGCATTTCAAGGTCAATCGAAGCAAGGGTGCATGAGGGAAAAAAAAGTGTTTAAACCACAGCAGATTTAACAGCTTAACCAATAAAGCTACTCCAGCCTTCAGTCAATGGAAATCAAAACAATGATTTCAAACTATTTTATTCAATCTGCAGGCAGGATTACTAGGTGATAAAGCTTTTTCTATTTCTCCTATTTTTAAGATTTCTTTCAGTAAATCATGCACTCTTTTCAGGACTACAGCCACAAGGACACAGACATTCTTTAAAGTTTCTAGCTTTCTGTTCCTGTATTTATTACCACAGAGCTTAAATATTGACATGTATGCTCACTGGAAATCTGAAATTGCAAGGAATTTTATTACATTTAGTAAAACTTATTTTTAAATCTCCATCAAGTCCCTCCCAAGTATATAAATGGCACTTTTATTTTTCCTTCCTCAAATGATGCCATTTGCTACCATGAGCAGAACAAATGTATGTGACCCAAAATACAATAAATTACTACATTCAGATTCTTATGACCACTGAGGCTTTTCCTTAATAATCTGAAAAGTACTTAGGTGTTGTTTTGAAAATCACACTCATTAGAAGTTTCTCTTTCTTTCCCATCCCATTCTTTCCCACCCCCCCCCATTCAGATATATACTGATTTTCTCAAGTCCATGAATTCTTTAAAATAATATTTCAGGTTTTAATAGTAATTAGCATATTAAATATCAGTGTACAAGGGGACTGTACAAAGCGATTCCATAGTAAATTAGTCTGAAAATTGTCCTAATTGTTATGCCAGATGATGTCCTCTACATTTTGTCTTGGGAGAAAAAGATCTTTCTGTCTAAATGCCATTATGTGTCATCCTAGCTGAGCCTCCTGCCTAGCGGGGACATTGAAGTTGTACAGCAGGAGCCGCTTCTCAGGCTTTAAGAACTACAGTAAATCTTCAAACAATTTATCCAAACAAAGGCCAGTGTGTGGAGAGAAAAATACACGGGAAGCAGATGAATAAGCAACATCAATTATGGGGGGGTTGACCTTTCTGCCCCACACCATGGCACAGATTTCACACCAAATCGCAGCAGATTGAAGTTGACATGCCTGGAGTGAAAACACTGGTCTCACAACGTTGCAACTCTACATTCACAGAGCTGTAGTAAGGAGAGGAGGAAGAAAATGAGGAGAAGGGGAGGGGTGTGTGAATGAAAAATCACATATAATGGGCCTGGGTTTATTTTACAGAGAACAAAATGGCTCAATTTGAGCACTTAGACTGTCAAAATTGGCTAGTGCGAGATACGAGAGGTTCATCCACGGGGAGACTTGAATCAGGTGCCTTCAGTGACAGAACCTAGAAGAAGAGATTGGGAGAATAAAGGCTGTTCTTAAAACCTTGTTAATGTTGTTAGAGACCATATTATTTCACGTTTTTTAAAAAAGATACATATATACACATAACAATTTTTGTAAATAGTCTTGGCAGCCAAGATTTACCTTCAGTTAAAATGAAAGTGATCAGTTTTTTACAGTAGCAAAAAATACTATCTCATGCAGCATTATTTTGCCACACAAAAAATCCAAATTAACTTGCAGTTATACCTACATTTGGAAAGATTCCCACCCCATCCCAGGAAAATATTGCCTTTACTTCCAGGGAAACGCCAGACTAAGTAATGTGAACTTTGAAACCACCTCAATTAGAATTCAGGTTTGGGCCTTTAGAACAGTCGAGTTAAAGATTTCTTTTTCTAGATTGGCTATAGACAGATGATTATTAAATATTTATAAGTCTTTGAAAAGGATTGAGTGCTTTTGCTTTGTTTCTTGTGTGGAGCTCCTCCTCCCCCTTCTTTCCCCCACTCCTCCTTTGAGGGATCTATGAGTGATCATTTTATTTGAATGCTTCACCAGTTGGTTTGTGCAAAGACAGATCAGTCAGCCCTGTGCAGGCCATTTCACATCAATGGAATCTCTTAACACTGTTGCAATAGTAGCTTAAGGTTTAATATGCAATCAGATCAACAGCTTTTGTCTCATTCCACAGGACATTAATATACAAACTGCTACTATTTCATGGTGATGGTAACTAAACACCACCAGTTCTGGTTCAGACTGAACAGATTAAAAATAGATAAGCTTACAATAACATTTACATTGATCCTAACCTTAGATATTTTCATTAAAAAATCCTCAACAAATTAATCAACCATAAAATTTTGCTGCTTAACTGTGAAGTCGAGGTTTAAAGATTAACATTTGTGACATCAGACGTCAGAAATGTAAATGTGTTTCTTAATACCGATACATGCTGAATTGAATTTTTCAGCTTGGTCACAAGTTTCACCACTGTCGACGAAAAGCTACCACCTTTTCCCCAGGTATCACAACTGTAACACTCTTTCCAGAACTACTCAGACCTTAGACTTCAATCCATCTGGATGAAAAAGAACTGTGAAGGAAAAGTCACAGCATATGGAAATATGACACTGTGCTTTCCCAGAAGTCTGTGACTAATTTCAGAACCAGCCAATGAAATCCCATACTACCACAGGTTTTAGATTCTGTGCTGCTACTAGGAAAACCCAGATTTTCCTCTTAAATTAATGTCTTTCCTGAAAGAACTCTCCTATTTTAAATATATCACATAGTACAATGAAAGGATTAATTGAGAGCATATTAGCACACCTGGGAGCTTTACACCCCAGAACAACACTGCTACAGAGTTAAGAGACAGACATTTCCATAAACTTCAACAGACTATCAAGCTGGCAGTACACATTTCATGCTTTCTAAATACAGCAAATTATTTGATTAGAGTCCACAACAGCTAATCACTAGAACGTCTCAAGAACTGCTGTTCAACCCTGGGAGCACAGGATGAAGGAATACCCTTCCAGTGGGACTGACCAAAGGGCCTCCCCACCATAGGCGTCAGAGGTGATCTGGAAAGCACCATAACTAGAATTTACAATGGTTTCAGCTACAGGAGAAACAAGTCTCAAACTCTGAGCACATAAACAATGTTCATACCAATGTTCTGATCTCTAACTGGTTTCCTTTAGAGCAACACAGCTGCATCTTCTTTAGGACTATGTTTTTTGATTTCGGTTGTGGGGGTTTTTTTTGGAGGGTAAGAATTATTTGAGGGAGAGGTTTTCATCTTATGTCAGCTGCTGAAACTATATTTTTTCTTTGCCCTTGAGCATAGTTAGGTAAGAGTATGAATATGCTACTTGTTATGAATCCTGGAAAGGAGGACTCCAGGTAATTCTAGCTCACAACAGGCCTGCATCACTTTTGCTCCTTTCCTATCAATTCCACATATTGTGGCAGCAGGTCTGCTGGTTGGCTGATGTATTTAAACCACCCATGTTTTCTGAAGTCTGCCATGGTGACAAGCATCTCAAAACACATTGGAGCTCTCCAGCCCTTGCAAGCAGATCATGAACCAAGGAGCTTGAGCCTCAAATTGTAACTTATAGGCCACAGTCACCAGGTCAGCCTTTCACAATTACAATGTAAACGGGACAAGACTAATCATCAAGAAAGACAAATTAAGGCAGATGCCCTGTGCAAGATCAATCCCTGTTAGCCAGCCATTCAGCCAGAGGCACATTTGACAGTAGCTCTAAGAAATCCTCAGCTCTGGAAAAAGCACCGATGAGTGCTCACTGGCAAAAATGAAACTCAGGAAAACAACAAAGAAAGGAAGACCTGAGTACTCAATCAAACACTCAGAATTTGCTAGTTCTCTTGTGAAGCCTATTGCCTAATCTACATCTAATAAAAGCATAGCACTTAAAGAGCAAAAAATACTAGAATTGCTACATCTGTCATGCCCCTAAAAAAGGTAATAAAATACTGGCATGCACGGCGGACAGAACTCAGAGCCAGCTCACAGGATTCAAGCGAAAACTTCCAAAGCAGGAAAGCAGCTACCACAAACATGTAACTGTGTTCAAACCTTTGGCCTATTCTTCTGTGTTACTTGATCAGATATAAGTGGAGAGTTGGGGGTTAGTTTTTGTTTCATGCAGAGTTTATGCCCTTTACTTTTCCCATTACACAAGACTGTGCTAGGAAAAATGAAAGGGTTCTGCATAGCCTGTCTGAATTACTCCTCTCTCTATCAGTTCTGTAAATAAAACAGGGCCAAGTAGATTATTTTAGATAGACAGTGTACCAGTATATTCATATAAGTATAATACATACACAGACAATATACCTACACAAGTACAAGTTCATTTGTGCATGCATATATTAATATTTTCCTTACACAGAGAAACTACGTAGGTTTGGCAAACCAGACTCTTTCAGCAACATCTATAGTCCATTATTTTAAAAGTTACTAGTTATTTGACAGAACTAATACTTATGCAAGGCATAGTAGTAGAAACTGTCTTCATTTCTAAGATTTCACACATTCCCTAATTAATTCAAGGGGACTTACAGTTTTAGATAACATTCTTCCTTTTATCACCTGCCATCTAGCAGTTGGTATAATGTCAACACTTACATTTTTTTTTTCCAACTGAAATCATTTTTAAAACATTTTTATCCTAAAATGTTCTCCTCGATTTTTCAAAAATTATCTTAAAGATAAGAGATTTCTTTCCATTTCAGTCCCACAACAACGAGAATGTCAGCACAGCTTTTTTGACAGACAAATTATTGAATCAAAGAAAGAATATGCCATTAAGCCCACAGGTTAGGAAGTGTCAGGAATGGTTTAAAGAGATATCCCATTTATCTTCAAAACATGCACGGAATGTCACTAATGTGTGTTTATCATGTATAATCAGACAAAGAAAATATCGAAATAAAGTACTCCTGCATACAATAGAAGTCTCCTTCCATCTCTCAAGATATCAGTGCTATTCAAATAGAATAATAATGATGAAACCTCCTTTCTTGAAAATGGAAATCAAGTGAAATGTAGATAGAAATGATTTTTTTGTAGTTGATGTACGTTTCTAAAGTGCATTAACAGGAAATCCAGAACTTTTTAGGTCAATTATATTGTCAGTATTGTCAATGCCACTGAAATGAATACCTAAGCAGTGCATATGCTTGCTGGAACAGGGATAGAGAAGAAATCCTGTATTCAATTACTTGGAGAACAGGAGCTGCAGGCACATTCCTAAACGCTTGCTTTGTTTCAATCTTATTTTTATTTTTAATAAGTCAAAAGGCATCTAAGAAACATAAAATTATATATGGTTTAAAATCCATAGTCTCCAATTTTTTCCTTTTTAATTTTTCTTTTTCTTATGGCATATATTTTTAAAAGCCTATTTTTGGTAGCCAAGTGCATCACAAAACACTGTCATAGCTTTCATAATCATTTTTTCAAGACATGATATGACAGGTCCACAGAGTTAACTAATATATAGGCTCAGTATAAGAATAGTAGGCAAAGGTTTTTTAAACATCTGAGAGGTACTGGAAATAAAAACAGTGATGACATATTGTCGGGATAGGAGGTTTTGCCAGGTGAGATGAATAAATGCATCAGGTGTACCCTTTAGAACATGCTATTATTCTTATGAACAAAAATTTTAAGCAAAAGTATTCCTGCAGATTTGCAAGCTAAAATTCCAGCAGGAGACAAAACAGGCACCTGATATTTCCATCATTCTCAATGCTCTATTTGTGAACATTTTTTTCATTTAATGTGAAATTTTAAGAGGCCATATAGAAGGCAAAGTGCTTTATGTGAGCTTCAAAAAATAGAAGGAGTTGGTTATGTAAAACATCACAAACTGAAAAAAAACAAACACTTGGCCACATACAGAAAAAAAGAGAAGTCCTGTAAGAAATCCAAAAGGCAAGAGGCAAGAGGCCTCTAGAAAGACAATACTCTTGTGCCACCCTCCCACCTGTACCTTATGGCCTTTTTCTCAGGCCATTTATTTAAGGAGCCACACACAGCCCAGCAGCTTCACCCACTGACCAGCAGTATCTGCCACAACAGGGCTCTGTCTCAAGTCAGGATCCCTGTGCTTTCTACTGCAGCCCTGTGATCAACAACGCCCTGATAAGAAGCACACTCAGCTGTACAGCAACATTTCTACTCCCCCTTGACAAATGCCCCAATATCCAGATTATCAGCTGCCATACAACTAAGAGTGCATGCATGTCACAGTCACTTACATAATCTTGAGGTCTAGCATCTTCTCTATCGTGTACAAATATCGTTCAAAGAACAGCAAACCCTGAAGCAGAAAGGATGTTCCCCAGAAGATAAAGAGGAGATTTAGAGGGAGAGAAAGCCTGTCTAAAAGAGTAACAACAAGAAAGAGCAATCAAAACTGATGAGAATGACAGTAAAAGAACTCAGCAAGTAAGAGACAGCAAGAGATAAAGACAAAGCAAAGGTGGACAAGGAGAGTGAGCACAATAAAGCTCTATTAAGACATGTTTCATACTGTCTGCTGGGGTTTACACCTTGAAGAAGGCACTTGCCACAGATGTATTTTTATGCCTTTAGAAGTTATAACACTGCACTTGAGCAAGAATTCAGTGAGAAAGCCCCAGATGCCTTCTCTTACAACAACTGTCACGTGTTTACCCAGGTATTTAGGCACATTTTGGAATAGTATTTAGTTTCTGTTACTAAGACTACTAGTTAAAGATTTAAAAAAAAATTTTAAATTAACCACTACAATCTCTTCCCTCTCTTTTCCAGCTTAGGTGAAAGGGAAAAATAGCACAAGAGAAAACAGGAGGAATCATGTAAAAGTTTGTGTGTGTTTGGGAGGAACTTGCAGTAATATTGCCAGGCTGGATTATTTCTCAACAGAGAATTTTTAATGGTTGGTATTTTCATCACATTATTTTCCAGATACGATGCTGAAAATTCCTTTAGTCAAAACCTGGTAAAAACACACTTTTAAAGAGCTCAAAAAATACCCTGTTTTCCCAAGGCTTAAAGACTGAATTATTTTCCTCTTGGAACCATATGAAAAGCAACAGCACTGAAGAAAAAAAATATCCACTTAATGTATTCTTGTGCATTTCTAGGACATATTTATACTCTGCACATGCACACACACTTGTAATACATGGGGGGTTTGATTCTTTAAAAGCTGTAATTAATTCTTGATAGCCAGAGATTGTTTGGCAGGGGAAGCGGGGCAAGTGCATGGAAAGGTTGGGGGTTTTGTTCAATGACAAAATATGTTTTCCCTGTATTCTAAATCATGTTATATTTGTATTTAATCTCATTACCTTGCAAGATATGAAACCTATTTATTTTCTAAAACATAAATATTTTTCAAAACAGTAATCATTGTGAGCATACATATACATGGTGTGGCTTACAACACTAAGTTCAAAATAGCCATAAAGGTAATGTCAGCAGCACTGCTGTTTCTGAGGTTCTGGTATGTTAAGCTCAAGTTTCAACACGTGGATCTGTGAAAAACTAACACAATTCCTGGCCTTGTACCTGAATGTCTTCACCCAACAATGAATGTGTACGTATAGGGCTGTATTAATGGAACAATGATTCTAAAAATTTGCCCAAGGTGGAGTGTTCCAAAAATGAGGGATGTTCAGTCACAGTTACCTTTCTGTGTTTTCTTTACCAAGCATTTCAGTCAGAAATGGCAGGCGGTCTTTGGACATGCATACTGATACGCTCAAATGCAGGCCAGAACACTTAAACAAGGAGTAACTTCCACCAAATATGTAAAATGTTACCTACAACAAAATCTACAATATTAAAATTTCTAATGTACACTTGGCATTACACACTAGCCCCCATGTTCTAAACAGAAACTTCCTGTTACTAGAAAAATAATCTATATCTCAGAGTTTATAAGAATGATTTCCCCAACATTAAGAATTAATTTATGAACCAACCCCGATAAGATTAAACTATATTAAGTTCACAAACAAAACTTTGCTCAAACACCTCACCATGAATTTCAAAATTTCCATTTCACTCAAAATCTCAAGATGTAAGTTTGGAATTGAAAGCAGCTCTTCCCAAAGGCCACTGTTTCACTTCACAGTTTCCTGTGAAAAAAATGTTCGATATCTAAGCAATCTGTGGTCCCCTGAAATTTACCAAGGAAGGGGATGCTTCCCTATGATGCAAGACAAACTACTGCTATAGCAAGTTCTGCTGTAAATACTCACTGCCCCCAGTTTCTGAAAAACAGAGATGTAGATGAAGATCCTACCTCCTGGAAAGTTGGAGGTTAAAAACACAATACGTGTATATATGGTTAAAAAAAATTTAATACAGTAGAAAAGTAAATAAAAAATAAATCAAAAGAGCAGCATAAGACAGCATTCAACTCTTTGCCTCTTGAAAATTTAAATGAATACTCCTTGAGAGCAAACTACAAAATGCTAACCTTGAAGTATTGAGTGGCAGAAAGAATTATGGGTTATTGTACTGTCAAAATGCCAGACAGCTGTATGTTGAGTTACTGTGTTATTTAGACAATCAGAAACTTGGAAGCTAATGTGACATATTTTTTTCAGTGTGAAAGCTCCTGACATGCGTCATGATAATTTCTAAAGGGACAAAATGTTATATAAAAAACATAGTGCCTTTATGAAACTGCCTAACAGGTACAACACTGTTTCAAATAGAATTCACACTGAATACTACAGATAAGTAGGATTGATTCAGGACATTACTAAAATTGCTATTACATCATTCTGTTGTTCATTTGCTCTATACATTTTATTATTGTCATACTTGGAGATACTTTCATGTATAGAGTCAAGAACTACCTAGCCATTTTATGCCTTTCTGCTTAAACATGTTTCTAATTTTATCACCGAGTCCCTATAAACCATTACTTGAAAATTTCCTGAAGAGAAAATAAGGCTGTGTTACCTACTTTGAGTCTGGCAAAACCCACGTCCTTTGTGAACTGACATGGCCCAGAAGATTCCAGAGCTTTCATGATTCATCTCCCTCATTTCACAAGACCCAATAGTTTCTGTACCTAAGATTAGCTCAGTCTTAAACACCAGAATATTAAATGTTGATATTCTGTTACAAGGTTAGATTAGTCTAATATTAATGGGTTAAAACAGCATTGGGATCATCCCTCTCAGTTCATACAGTTCCCCACATTGGCTTAAACGACGTTAAGGAATTGCTTCAGAATAGACTAGACAGAAGTTGAGATATCCTGCACATTTTAATTTGGTTCAGACACTGAAACAAGTTACTTCACCATTTCTGAACACCCTTTTATCAACTGCAGATTTTCTTATCATTCATACAGCCTTATCCATTCCATACCAAACTGCATAATGTAGTCACCTTTCATGAAGACTTAGCAGCTGCAAATATCTCTGTTTAACTGAACTGTTATAAAGACAGAGCTTTGTATTCTTTTCTAGACAAATTAGTAGTTTGCATGCTATTTTCTTATTTGTGCCCATTCTAACATAAAGCTATCATAGTCTCTTCTTGCTCCATTCCTGAGTTTTTCCAGGTCTCATACCATCTATTAGCACTGTTGTGGGAAGTCTGGTTTGGTTTACTTGTTTCAATCAAGACAAAAGCCATACTGTATTTTACATGAGAATTGATTTTGGAATTAGTTTTATAATATGCTATAATCAAGGGCAACTTTCATTACAAATATCGTGCATATTTATTAATCTAGGTAATGTGACCAAATTCAATATATCTTTATAGGTAAGGCCACTCCACTGAAAAGTTCTACTAGTCTTTCTTTTTTTTTTTTTTTTTTTTTTTTAATTTCATTCCTTCTGCATATTCAAATTTTTCACACAGGACAAAACTCAGGTACATCTCCATAACTGGACAGTTATTTTTGAACTGTCAGATATGTGAACAGTAACACTTCTTTCAAACTAATGTGCATTATTTACATCAATAATGCATTTCGTGTGCTGTCATTGCTTACACACCTGTCCTAAAAATAGTTGATAAAGGGTCATTGCTAAACAAAAAATGTCAGCAGCAACAAATGTCATTATCTTTTTGCTTACCTGCACTGGTACACAGCTACAGAACCCTGAATTATTCTGCCTCCAGTCTTTCAGAACAGTGAAAATTAGCCATTTATATCAAACTTTTGCTTTATGGGATTTTGCCAAATTTCAATCATTAGTTAAATTATGCCTATTACACAACTAATACTTGGGAAAGGGGAGTTAGCAACCTCTTATTAAAGACCTCTGCCAATATAAAACATTCACATAGGAATTATAAACAACAAACCAAGAGCCAATTTCAACAGTGATCAAAAATTGAACAACGCGATTATACAGATTCTAGGCCTGAAGCAGGTGCTTTTCAGATCACTTATTCAGCTGGTAGGTGAATTTGATCAGAATATGCAGTACCTTGCGGCCCCATTGTTCTCTTTCTATATATACACATTCAGAGAACATTATGACAGTAATGCATTAGACATTTGTATTAGAAATGTTTTTGGTCTTTTGTCATCCCACTTGAAAAGAATAAAATCTTAAGCATTTATAGTGCAAGGTTAAAGAACTTATTTGGCAGTGATATTCATATTTCATAGATTTTTTGAACTACCAGTATAATGCTTCACCTGACTGTCTCTCAATGCAATGTGATACAATGTCACTCCTATCTCATTGACATCCCATGACCAGCAGACAAAATATTTTTTATGATCATTTCTGATTGATACCAGAACAGAAATATCTGCTTATTGTTCAAGGTCACAGTACATTAAGAAAAATATTTTAGCTCACTTTTTAATCTTAAATTAGAGATGGGAAGAAACCATTTTAATTTCTGTTCATCAGCTCAGTGGACAGAAACCCAAATTTCTCTCATACTTTAAAGCAAAGCAGAGAACAAATAGTGGAAGCAGTGAAAGGAATATGCTATGTTAACAACACCAATATGCTCCTTTTGTAGCAAGGAGAAAATTGTTTCTGGTATATATTGAAATGTATTTTCAATTAAGAACTGTTTAAATAAGACAGATAGTGCAGAAATGAGATTAAAACTAAACTTACTCTGAATACCTACTTTATTTTACAGCTTAAACCTGACTTCCAGCAAAAACATCACCATCAAAGGGATATTTTAGTGTCAAAGTGAACCAAGTGGAGGGTGTTTATTTGCTTTACTAGAATTTTGTACACTGAATCTGAATTCACAAATGTGCAAACTTCATGAAGACTACAATTTTATCGCTAATAATCTCATTAAAAGCAAGGCCCATTCAGCAAATATAAATAAATACCAACAATAGAAGGAGAAGTGTTACATATTGACCTCAGTGCCCTGCAAATACACTGGAGTTATATACAAAATAACTCTGGTGACAAAAACAAGCAATTTAGAACAACACAAAGTCAACACTGATGAAAAAAGGCTGGCTCTGCATAAGGCTTAGAAACGCAAAGGTTTGACTCATTAAAAATATTTCCTTGCATTGGATTCTTGTTAAGACAAGTTATATCAAAGAAATACATATGGTTTTAGTATTTCAAATTAAATATGAGGTGGATTTGTACAACTTCTTTCCTTAGATGTGTTTAATTTTAGGAAAAGACATTGAGGATGATATTTCCCATATCGCATTCTACTATATCAAAGCAAATGAGAAGATAACAACAAAATTCTATTACTCTGATACCTTCAGAGAGTAAAAATACCTCATCTGTCTGGGGTATCTAAAGAACAGGAAGGAGGGGGGAGGGAAGAAAAGAGAAAGCAAGCTATGCTCCACCTAGTCCTAGACCTGTATTTAATCAGACAAAAATCTATCAGTTATTAAAATGTAAAGTAAAACCAGTGTTCAGTTCCTCACACTTTTTTTTTTTTTTTAATGTTGTAGCCAGATGCCCAAACTCCACAATGTCTCAGAAGGACTGCAACAAAAATGGCAGCAAACATTTGAAAACTGGGGACTACAGGGACTAAAGCTTATTAATCTCTCTGAGGGAACAGGCAGACATCTCAATATTGAAAGCTTCCCCGGATCTTCTTTAATTCCAAACATATGGTTCTTGTCAATGAGATACAAGGAGGAAGCCTAGACCCTATCAGCATTTATACCTGGTAGTTTTGTACCCCAAGAATTGCTGGATATTTGACTACCATAAAAATGGCATTGAGAGCTGAGTCTTATCTGGGTTAAAGCTAACATTTCTGCTAAAAGACGTTTCAATTATGCCAGATCAGTTGAGGATTTTAAATGAGGAATGTCTCCTCTTCTTTCTTTTTTCCAGCTTATTAATTTTTATTTTTATTTGACAGTTAACCTAATGCTAAGATAATACTGTGTAACTTTAATGCTTAAAATTGATATATAGCCATACAGCATGCTTTGTGATGGATAGGCTTATATGAAGAACCACAGAATTTGATTACTATTTTTCATACTTAGCATTGATGATGAATATTTTCAACATTAACATTTCATGGAATAAAACACTACTAAAAAGAAAGTTATAAAAATAGAGAAATACCATTACCTTTAAAGCACTTATTTTGCATGTTCCACATAGCGTGAAAAGTTCAGCCAAATGAACAAAAGCTGTAGTGCTATTTACATTACACAGAATTGCTCCCATCATCTCTTGATTTATAAACTCTACAACGTTCATCCACTCAGCTTCACACAGCTATCTCTGTCCTTTCCCAGTTTAACATCTATTACATACACCACAACTGCTCACTGCTTGATTTTTTGTACAGTGCTCATATAAATAGGATGTCTTTCAAATGCACTAATACCTGTCTCTCACCTAGTCCCTGCAAATCACTGAAAACATACAGTAAGTATATTATCCATTTCCCTGGGTTTGTTCTCTTCCATTGCTGGCCACTGTCAGCGTATTGAGCTATATGGACTTTTGTTTTGAATCTAGTATTGTCATTATGTTCTATATTATAATCTAAAAAGATGCTATCTATGCAAATCCAAGCCCAAGGGTCCATGTGCTTCCCCCAAGAGAAACCAAAAACATGGGGTTTACACAGTGCAAGAGAATATAAATTCCTCCTGCACTACACCAGGGAAGCTAGATCAAAATTAAGCCCTTAAGATCAAAACCAAATCACAGAAGAGTTGCATTTCCTGGTGTTGGTTTCAGCTTTTGGACATTCAGATAGAAGGTGCACTTGCTCCCTGCTCTGGCACACCACGTGAGCCCAGTCCTGTGACAGGAACTCACTGCTGGATGCAGGGTCGTATCAGCTTCCTACAGAAAACCAGAGTCCATGACAATGTACCCAATATACAGTTCATTGACTCCGGTTATTTATTCCTTATCATCTACACAAATATTCTTAATCCTTTTCCTTCATACATAAAGTCCTTATTTCTAATTTATTGCTATAAATAAAAACCTGGTAAGACAGTATTTTATAGACAATTGTTCTTACAGCAAAAGACACTTAACCTTAAGAATGAGCCTTCTTGTTTCTATGCTCATTTCATTATAAAGGGGTTTACCATAAATACTAGAATTTGAATTCCACCCAAGTAATACATTAATAGATACTAAACCATTAATAATTCCTGTACTTTTTCATAAATGAGCAAAGTCCAATAAATAAACGGGAGCTGTTACATGTCAGAGCAGGGTTAACAAGCATCAAGGAGATTTCAAAGACAAACTGCAGGCAGGGGCTGCCAGAAGGTAAGATTCATAATGATGCCACGAATTCTGGGGACCCATTTTTTACTGTCCACAATGGCAAGTATCTAAAATTAAATGCTAAGTAGAAATTTGTCCTGAGCTGTGACACAGTAGTTTAGGTAAACAATCTCTAAAATTAAAAGCAGATTCTTGATAATAAATTTCAACATGTATATCTTTATAACAGACAACGTTCCCTTATAAATCAAAAGTTGTTCTTCCCTCACAGAAACCTTTCCAAGCTAGATCAGATGACTCACCTGAAATATTTCATCCACCTCCTCTCTTCTGTGAATATCAGTAATAAATGCCCGGTTATTAGGGTGACAAAGATGAAATTTAAATATTAAATGAGAATGAAAACAAGCATGATATTAAGAAAAAGGAAGGCTCACTCAAGAGAGGCTGTCCTGGATTTTCTATGATCTCAATGAAAAAACCTATCCAAACAATAAATGTGGAATTTATATAAAATAAATCAGTCTTGATTATACCATTTGATACATTAAAATTTTCCTCATCACTCATCTAATTCCTCTTCCTTCAGAAAAGAGCATTTTTTTTTCTTCCTCTTTAAATACTAGCTGACTACATTTATTACTTCTTGCTTTGGTCAACTCATTCAGTGCAACCTACAAAATCTTCTAAATAAGCTACATGCACCATCAATCTAAGCAGACATCCAGGACACTTTTTTTTTGTCCTCTTTTAAACTCCTGTATTTGCTACTTCTACCTAATACATTATGTGAGACAGATAAAAACTCTCACCTAAAGAGACAGAGTCGTGCTTTTGGATATACTGTGTTTCAGTCCTCAGCTCTTGGAAAGCACCATGACTATCCTGAAAAATCAGAGAGTTTTACTAAGAGAAGCAGAAGCAGTCTCTTCTCTGTTAGCACATCATGCTCATTTCTGTCTCTTGGACCAACAGCTCGCTCCCTTCATGGTGCCCCTCTGCTTCCTCCCAACTCAGAAGGGTTGGGTCTGGCCATGGTGCTGACTTATAAAATCAAAGTCAAACCAAAGATGCTCTTGATTCAATCAGAACAGAAAAACTGCCAAGAAAAAACTTTTCTAGGCCTCAAGACTTTATCCAGTACCAGGTAATATAACTGCTGTTCAGGAAATTCCTGAAATCTATGTCCACTTCTGCCACTCTCAGCAGAAGTCGATATTATGCGCATCATTACCTGAGTCATACACTGTTGCTACTGATCCTTGTTTGAAGATAACCTTCTAAGAAAGAAGGGAATAAATAACTTCTATTACTGAATTAGTAAATCTTTGATTTTTTTCTTCTGTGCACATTCAGTTCGGAGATTGCTGAGAGATCAGAGTGGTAGTCAAGTAGAATGATGATGTGAATCAGAGCAACTAGTCTGGTCTCCCAATAGCAAAAAGATCTGGATGTCAGGAAGGGCAAGGGGGAAGTAAGACTGAGAATCTTAGTGACCTAACGACAAAACACAAATTCCAAAGGAATTGTGCTCTGAACCCCCTGGAATGTACAGCACACTGTATTTTTGTAATACCAATTGATGGAGTTCTGAGTAATGCTATGGTATCTGAAATATTTGTAGCCTTCCTGTCTACACTGTCTTCGGAAAGGCTATGAAAATTTAAAGAAGACACAGAAGGGAAAAAAAATGAAATAAGGAACAGTATTCAGCATTCTTCATTTAAAAACCATGCTTATGAATAAAGCTGGCCAAAAAAATGTGCTATTTAAAGTCAGTGTGACAAAATAAAATGATAGCTGGAAGAATTTACTCCACCCAACCTTAGCCTAGAGTAGTTAAGAGAGATAAAACTATATTTTATCTGAAAATTATATTCACAAGTAATGACAAATACAGCTGAACATGAAGAACAATCTTTTCTCCTGCTTCTTAACAGATAATGACTTTGAGGTCATTCCATTAGTGATCACTGCAGCTTTTAAATGAAACACATATAACCCTCATCCAATTAATGAAAGTATCCTACATTTCTTATACATGATAATATTGAATGAATGTTTAAACGTTGGTCACTCACCACTGCATGCCCTGTAAGCCACAATCAAAGTAGCACAATACTATTACTGACAAGATTGGTGGAAAGCAGGGGAAGAAGTAAGGTGCCTTAGCATCTGTAACTTTATATATACTTGCATTTATAACATGAAATTATGCATACAGTTGGAGGAGTGTTCTTACAGATTTTTTTTCCCCATGTTTAGCTACCTGACAAATATGAGCTTCAGACAAAACAGTGGTTTCATCTCACTTCTCTAGTTTCCCCAGATTTTCATTTTTTTTCTCTTTCCTGGCAAAAATCCCATGGTATTTTATGCATTCTTTCATTTCTTTGGTTTATGACTGATTTTTTTTTTTCTGTGCTCAGCCTTTTTCAGTGTATAACTACTTCTTCTGTATAAATTGAGAAAATGACAAAACAATATAAAAGTTTTTCAAAGCCATCTATATGAGGAGCCTTAAAAACCCCATTTTCTGGACAAAAGGCATGAAATGAGACAACCTCAGCAGGGGTGGGCAGGGTTGGCCTTCCCTTTGCAGTTGGAAAGGTCTAAGATATATAACTTAGCTTAAAACTCAGTAAAAAACTAACTGATGTTTTAACTTCGTTTTGTATCTTTACAGCTGAAATAGATGCTCAGAACTAGGGTCACCATAATTTTCCAAGCATTGCAATCTGTAGAAATCTAATGTCTCATGTTAACTGGCTATGCATTAGGCCATACCTTTGTAAAACTGCTTGGAAATGAAGTATTTATGGAACTTGACATCTCCGAAGACTGTCTCTGTAACCTTACCAAATGTATTTTGTTGTCCTGCTGACAGCAGATGTCAAGGAAGCTCTTAGTGTCCCTTTCTTCTCACTTCAATATATGTATTTTAAAACCTAACTTTAAATTCAGCATCTCATTTGCAGCTCTACCAGCAAAAATGCAAGCTGAGGCATCTTGATCCCATTGAAGCTATTTTAACTCAGATCTCCTCACTCACAAAGACTATCTTCTGAAGTTTCAGCAATATTACTATTTTTCATTATTAGTACCTATTACAGGGAAAACAGTGGTCAATAAAATATGCTTCACCAAAAGCACACAAAGCTCAATTCTCAGGTCTCTCATTTAAGCGATGCCTGTCAAATTAACAGGAAGAGTTTTGTTCAGCAGCAAAACCAAGATTTATGCCTCTCAATGTGCAAAATGCAACAATGCTCTTCCTACATGAAAGATGCTAATGCCTTCCTTCTCTTTGTGTCCCCCAAGAAGAAATGTGTAAGTCAAGACAGTGACAAATGACTACTTGTTAAAGCAGCAGGACCATCAGGTACTCACCACCTCCCTGCAAGTGGGATAGGCCTTGTGAAGTACCTACTTACAGGACCTACATCTCTCTCTCTCCCTTCACTCCATGAATGAAGGCTCCATTGCCGAGGCAGTTCAGCATAGCATGGCTCTCTGACTCTTCTAGCTGCTTCACACCTGTTGCTTTAGATCCAGAAGTTACGGCAATATTTAAATGTTTGCCTACGGAACTGGATAAAATGGTTGCAGAATAACATCTGTGATGTGTGCAGCTTTACATCAAGCATGGAAATCATCTAATCAACCACTGAGAGCCTTTAAAAAAATAATAGTAGGAATGGTAAGCATGCATGCACTCAATGCCTGACACAGCACATCTTTGCAGGGGACTGAGCTCTTGACAGCAGTTCAACACTAATCAATGTAGGAAACACATTAAATTGAGACACAACCATTTTCTCTACCATATTTAAGCATTTCTCTTTCTCTGTTGACCCTTCAGTAGTATATATAGAGTCTCCAAACAACCGCTTCTTATTCAAAGCACTAGAGAGACTGTATTACACAAGTGAGAGAGAAGATACAAGTTTAAAATAGAAACAGAAAACACATCATAAACCAAAATAAAACAAGGTATTAATAAAGCTGGCACATTTCCCAGCATCATTGTTGATTAGTGTTAGCATGTAAGCAAACTATTTACAGCCTAGAATATTGATCAAAATTGAGAATTAGGAGTCACAAAGAACTTCATGGAACTAATTTACCTGTATAGAGACATAAAAAATACTACTAACAGATTCAAGAGTTTGCTGAAATTTATTATGATAAATATATATATATAAGTTTCCCAAGATTCAAGCATTAAGAGCAAAACATATGAGCCAATTCTGCAATGCTATATTTTAAAATAGCATTTTTGGAAAATGCCATTTGCCAAACAAATTCTTACTCAGAAGACTGGTGCACCTATAGGTGCATCCCTAGTTTTAAAAGTAATCATTATTGAAGGTCTTTTTTGTGGCAAGCAGATTTTTTTTTTCTTCTTTAAGATTCATTATAGATACTTTGCAAATGACACCAAAGAAGAAAGTATTACGTTACAGCTCATACATTTATTTGGAAGGGTTGAAGGAAACCTTTTTATTTTTAAAATAAACTGTGGTTTCAGTACAGACACCACACACCCATCTATAAACCATTTTCAAATTTAAGGTGTATTGGGAAATACTAATCTTAATTCTAGAGAAAAATATGAACTTTTCAGTTCAAAAGCAAGACCCTGATAGTTATCTAAGGAGGCAGCACTGAGGGCTGAATTTCCTTCTGGCAAGTTTCCTCAGAACAAACAGACACAGACAAACACAAATGCTGTAAATAGGCTCCTAGGTAGAATTCAGGCTGCCCATGAATTTTTCTTAAACAAAGCCATTAGAGAATTTAAGTCAACAAAGCCATCATAAAGCCATGCGTGTTCTAAACTTCTAATTATTAGAGGAATTCTCAATTGCTCCAAAGAAAGCAGTCACCTTTATCTACTTACACATGTATATGACTGTGAGATAGAAGCAGAGGAGAATTCTAAATGGTATATATTTGTTAGTTTTAAAAGTGTTAATGGTAGAAAGTTTAATGTTTAAAAGTAGATTTTCAGTGAAACATACAGCCTGAGCCAAATACTTGAAGTTTTATAAACAAAAAATAGTTTTACAAGTGTTTTATGCACTTTTTAGTGCATTTTTAGCTCTATACATGTATTAATTTTGAGTAAATAAGTGGTTTTGCACCTTCTGATCATCCTGAAACTAATACAGATTACACTGGTTGTTGCATTAAAAACAGCTGGCAAATACAAGCAAAGTTTTATCTCCCTATTAGATTTCTTTTATAACAATGGCATGCTGTGTCTGTGGAAATCAAAGCAAAATCCTGTCTACTACCTTTGATTTTTTATTCATGTATTTATTGCTTTGGAAATGCAGTAGGTACCAAACTGCACATTGCTACAGTTCTACAGAGCACGTGAAAAATGCAGTTTCATTTTATCTTTTCAATAGAAAAGAGTGATTTAATAACATGAAAGCAAATGAACTCACATTAGTATAAACTGCAGCGCAATGTAAAAGACATTCCCCTTTGAATATTAATGATGCAAGTCTAAGGAAATATATACTAAAGAAATTGATTCAGTGGTCACTCATTTGTAACAAATACAGTTTTAGTTATAGTTCTAAAGTGTCATATCAATCAAAATTCACACAGGCTGCTTTTCAAGAAAATACTATAGAAAAACCTGAAATATTCTCATTTCCTAGTTATGAAATGATTGGAATATGATTGCACATATCATTTCAATAAACACTTCCAGGAACAACTTCCAGTAAAATTTGGAGCTACCAGACCAACATTTCCAATTATTTTCCAGCTTACACTCCTGAGCAATCAGTAACAGTTGAGATCAATAACCCATGGACATCCATGGGCCAGACAGCCCCAGATGGTGTGAAGCTGCCTGAATGGAGAAGCATTGGCTGGGCAACTGGGACACAGAGCCAGAGGCCAGACCTCTATTGCTGCGGTTAAATGATTAATCAATGATCTTTCGCAAGGTATTTTAATGCTCACACACTTTCCTAAGCCTACAGGGCACAAAATGTTTGGTGTCAAAGTAAACACAAGCACAGACTTTACTGAGTCTTCCAGCCACTGACTAAATAAATGCAAAGTGCAGGAGTGCACTTTCAGTTGCTTGTTTTGAGCAGATCGCAGTAGCTACCTATAGTTTCAAGTCTCTCTACTTAAGACTGGATTTCATGAGTATTATGTAAATGTCTTACTGAAATCAGACATTCATTCAAATTAATAAACACATTTTTTTCAAACAATGTGTGATTGCACATATTTTCTCCCTCCAGCAGGAGCATTAAACAAGAGCAGATTTTATTGTTCTTACATAATTTCTGCAGTAGGATGACAAATAGTGATGCGCTGTACTTTCTACTGTCTTCAATCGAAAAATTAGGAAGTACATGAAAAATATTTAGACCAAAAAGAAAAACCATTTATAACTCTAGTTAGTGATAATACATGACTGAGTTAGTGCCAAACTCCAAACTAACAGTTTTGGGTTCTAACACAGTTTTTAAAGAACCCCCCAACAGAACCCCAAACCAAACACTCACACAGACTCCCTAACAAGATACCACACTGGAGGTCCATAGGCTCTGCACAGGCATCCTCTTATTTCCTAGTGAAAAAAAAGTTTCCTTCTCCATGGACAGGAGTTCCAGAGAAACTGAAGTCCTAACTTTGTCCTGTTTATCAAAAAGGATTTGCCATTACTGTTCTGCCTCAATTTCCCCAAGGAAAAAAAGGAACACTTTTCCATTTTCTCACCATGGTTGGAAAGGTTTAATATTTATGCCTGTGTTGACCATTTCCGACTGGTTGCTAAGCAACGCTCCTCCCTCCCCAGCATCATATAAGGGAAAAAACAGAGGGAAGGAGAAAATGAGAAATGTTGGGGAAAACAGATTCATCCAGTCTAAGTGAAATTCAATGGGTCATAGGTGCTATTTGTTAGCAAAGTAAAAGGGCACATAATTCCTGCCAGACACACTAAGACATCAGTTTATGACATCACACCAGCCATGCAGCATAGTTCTAGTAAGAAAGACAGAACAAATCACCTGACTCTCATCTTCTCTGGATCCTAACAGTAACACCACTTGAGTCTCATTTTAAATTCGCTTGAGAAAATATAAGGTAACTTTTCTAACACTAAGCTTGTAAAATCACAACTTTCTTTCCTCAGATAGACAATGTTTTGCCTCAGAGCTTGAAAAGAAGTTTAGAAGGATGTGTACAAACAATTGTCTGCTCTTCAAAGTATTTAATTTCTTCTAGTCCATTACACCCTTATGGTATTGAGTGCACTACTTCTGCACAAATGAGGGACTCTCTGGGAGGGGTAATAGGATTAAATGAATCTGAGGAAGAAAGCAGTAGAACAGGTATGGTTGATGTTGTGTTATCTTCACTGTATTTAATTTCAGCCCAAAGCTAGCCATGCATCATCAGAGCCTTTATGGAGCAAAAAGTAATGCCAATAAAAATGCAAGCTTAGATACCCAAAGAGTAAGCCTTGGGTACGTATCAAAAGGATTCAGAATTTTCCACCTTTAAAATAATCCCATTTAAAATGACTGTTGCACCATGCTCCATTTATGATCATCTGTTCAAAATAGTTATCCCAAGTGTGTTCACAGACCCAGAGAGATGGGTTTTCCAAGAGCACTGAGTGTCAAGTCAGGTAATTCACACTCAACTCATTCCCTCAGTCTGTCCTGTTGCCCCACTTACACTGACAGCATTTAATCATGGGACTGCCTGTAATTATTTCCAAGCGCACATCATTCAAGAAGATGTTTGACATTTCTCTCTTATTCATGGCTGGCCTCATTTCTTTATTTCCATAGCAAGCATGCTGACAAGCCATTCTTGCATACGTCTTTTGAACCATAGCTTTGGGACAAATTAGCAAATTCGAAGCAAGTTTGAAATTGCCTTACGTTCCTAGAAACACCACGAGGATGAGAAGCTGAATGAGAGAAAGTGGAACACTATTGACTCTCACTAACAGGATGAAATGCAGACTTGGTCACTATCCATTGCACTGGCTGTAGCTGAAGAAGCATGCAGGTAGCTCCAGACTGGAAGAGAAGACAACAGGACTTGCTCAAGAGACAGCACTAAAATATGCAAGAAACCTGGAGGAAAGCTGAAAGCACCACAGATGGCACAGAGATGTGAGCTGAGCTCTACTACATCATCTACAATACAACCTAAATCTGCCAAAAAACAGACTTCTTTACCTCCAGTGCTCATGAAACAATTTGCCATCCCACCTGCAAAATATCCCTGCTATAGTCTTGATTACCATGTTGAAGAAGAAAACTGTCCTTATAGGCTTTTCAAAATGAAAGCAAACATGAGGGGTAAATCTAATTGTACTTGAATATCTACAAGAATAAAGAATCCTCACTAATCTGAAGGGAGAAATGTTTATTACTAACATCACTTTCGTCATCAATTTTCAAATAAATTTCTGAAAAAAAAAAATTTTGAAATAAAAGCTTAAAAAAAGAAAAACTGAAATTATTAAAATGCAGAAATAAACCTCTCTTCCTGTGTTTAGTCCAGCAAATTACTTGTTCTTTATCTTATTTTTTCACTTTCTATAATTTTTAATCTTCACAGATTCTTTTGGATAAAGTCAGCTAAAAATCATACAGTGGCCACTAGAGAGTTAACTAATATTTCTCAGAGTTGGCAAACGTTCAGTCAAAAACCTGGCCCACTGCCTGTTGTTTACTGAAGCTAGGGAAGAAGCATCTGCAACATTACGAAAAGCATATTGTAAAAGGCAACACATGCAAATTAAACCTCTTGAGCTATGAGTAAATTGCTAGGAAAATTTATAACTCATTTAATAAAACTTGAAATAAATACATTGCCTTGGCTCTCAGGGAAAACAAAATATTTCCCATGATTCCATGTTCAAAAAATGATCATCAAAACAGATTTCTACAATTTTAATGTAAAATCAAATAGCGCTCTAAACCAAACCTCCTTTCCCCCCAACATTTCTGTTCATGTCATTAAACAACTTGGCCAGAAATTTTTGTGCCAAAGAACTTCTAGGGATTCATGTAGATTCACCTTTTGTATTCACTAATATATATATATTTTTTTTACTGTGTTTGTGTCATTACTAATGTTATTGTTACCGAAATGTAACTACTTTATTATGAAATAAAATGCCACCTTGCAGGTTTAAAAAAAGGCAGTTGTTTATAAAAACAGAAGGTCCTTTGAAGAGAGGTTGTTTTTTTGGTTTCTTTTTTTCTGTCTTTTTTGTTTTTCCATTGCTGCAAACAGTCCCAAGCAAACAAGTTAAGAACCTAAAACCAGTAAGATTTTACTGCAGCCACCCATTTTTTAGCCTGGATACAGTGTTGCAGCCCAGCCCAACCCAGATGGGAAGCATATCTGCTATTAAAAGTAGAACATACTTTCATATCATCTTACAGATAAACTTATTATCCAACCTCACAACATGAGTTTCATAAACTCATGCCATTAGCAGCCAGAATAGGAACTGAAACCAGAGAAAGTTCAAAGACAGATTACAGCATGAAGAGAGAGTACCTGCTACAACCCATTCCCACTGCAGCAATGGCAAGGAATCTATGGCTGAAGCTGTGCACAATGTTCATTTCAAACAAATGGCAAAGACAAGTTTTTCAAGTTATTTCATGAACAGTAGAGCATGTTTTAAATTTGTGGTAAGAAATGCTTCTAAGACCTATTCCCAATTGAAAAGATTAATCTCTACTCCTTCACTTAGCAGCATTCTTCAAAACAATTTACTGGAATCTGCTGGCTTCTCTCCAGTATCTTCACTTCTCATTCCTAAAGGAGTAGGTAAGTATCTCTGAGCCCTCTGAAAATCCTAGACCATAGCTACCATCTAGAAGGTGCCTCCCTTGACAGCACCAGTCTCCACAGGACCCACATGTAAAAATTACTGCACACTGCTGGGTAACGTGATGCTCTCCTGATACATGATCCAGATACAAAAAGGTCTGCCAGGCTAGCTGGCAGAATATCACCCCAAGAGTCAGCTTCCTTCTGAAGCAGCTTGTATCAGTAAGAGACCTTTTGTGGGTACAGCTTCCATCAGTTCCTCAGAATAAGTTATATGCCAAGCAGGACTTTTTGATTTTTTGTTTTTCGTAGTATGACTATATTCATGTTGAACAATTTGCCTACATAGTTCTGCCACTTAGAATCAGTTAAAAAATAAACTGAACTCTTATGCAACCAATCATCATATATAGCAAAAATAGCATTTTGGACACATAGCTGTGAAGAACCCCAAATGTAGAAGATAGATACTATATACGTATGCCTTTAAGCAAACAAGGCTCTATCCATAGTAGTTATGGAGTGCAAGTGGTGTTTATTCAGCCTCAAATAATGCTGTTTTACAGGCACACAGCAGCTACTGGAATATCCTGATTTTCAAAGTTCAACAGGCAATTACTTCATATAAATGGACAAATCCAATAGCCACTGAGCAACACTCAAACTCATAGAGCTTAGTTTCTTTTTTTTCCCTAAAATAATTTATAATACATTTCATGTTAGGACTGACAGGAAAAAGAAAACCACTTTCTTCAATGTTTTCTCTCCTGTTTAGAAATTTAGAAGACATAAAAGCCCAATAGTCATTTCTCCTTCCCCAAATATGTATTTTATTTACTTACAAGGTAATTAGTATGTTTTACTTCCCAAAAATACACAAAGCTCTTTCAAGGAAAATATGACTCAGATTAATTTTGCTATTTCTCTCAGCTCCTTACTTCTCATTTAAGCCCTGGAGTCTGATGGGAAATCAGTAATTTAAAACGAAATTTGAAAAAGAGTAAAACATTGGCAAAATATCCTAAGTACTGAACCAAGACTAAATGTGCAAACAATTTTAAGCATGCTAAAAAATATATTTATATATATTTATAGATATCTCTATAGGTATATCTACACCATTCTATAAAATGCAAAAAGTAAGACCTAAAGGTAAACAGGTGTTTTTCTAACTTCTTATTACTTAAAAATGAAGAGCATGAAATGATTGTTTTAGACACAATGTTCAATGCCCTTTTTACAATTCTCATATATTTTGCCATCAATCATGATCATCAAGATACAGTGACTGGTGACTGACAACAGAAAGAGAAATTTAGAGGTGCTAGTAAAATGACAGAGCTGTCATGATTGCCTCAAAAATTACTCTTCTGAAAGAAGGAGAAAATTTCTGAAGGAAAAAAATGTTGGCAGCACTGATGTCCCTGTCAGCATGTGAGGTAGGGGTTAATGAGAAAGGAAAAGTCACCCAAAATTTTGTCTTCTACTCTTAGCCAAACTCCACCATATTTTTTATAAAGTTTTTTTTTTTCTTTCCTCTTCAAACTATCATAATAACTGAGGCTGCACTGATAAATCTGTGACATGATCCTGAAAAATATTAAAACTTACATTGGCATTACAAATGTGGATCAGCTCACTGAATTAGGAACTGTGTACATGAGCTAGTACATCAAATCTAACAAATTAAACTTTAACTGACACATACTCTTGTCCTATAATACCAAAGTAATGATTAAGTCCTGAATAAGTCTTATACACATTACTATTTTCCTCACTGAAATAATAAACAGCCATTATTTTCCAAAATTTGCCTTTCTGCATAATTGTAATTTCTTAAAATGTCACTTAAAACATCAAACCAAACACACACCAAGGACCTTTACAAAAAAGTGCAGTATACAATGAGCATGTGTGCCATAAAACCCTTTTTCTCTGCTAAATTTTCCAAATTTCAACGGATAAATCAATTCAAGAATAATTGCAAAATAACTTTTTAAACACTGCTCTTAGTCTATCAGCAAGGCAGATTAGATCTGCTTTGATGCCTTAGCTAAGCTCCAATTTCTTGGGCCATTGCTGAACTGCAGCTGCCATTTCCCAGTCTCCACTTCTCAAGTCAAGTAGGAAGTAATTACCAAATTTTGAATTTGGCTAAGAATCAGAATTTGCTTGACTGCTTTTTCACAGAACTGGCCTCAGAATTGGTACTTGCTACCACTTGGTCCCAAAGTACTAGTAAGGATGTTTGTCTAATCAGAACTACAGTATAATATGGTATCAATGCAATGGCAGGGCTCATCTACCTGCACATCAGGGTGCTGTCCCAATAGCAAACAGTGAAGCGCCCCACGTTTTCCCTAGTTCCAATGTCCAGATAATAAGCAGGAAGTTCACAAAAATGTCTTAAGATTACAGCATTTTCTCCTACTTGTGAAGAAATGATTACCATATGTAATTGTTTTGGATTTGGGTTTTGTAGTTTTTTGATTCTTTTTAAAATAAGGGAGATAATGTTTAATGCTACTCCAAACACAGGAGACTGGATTGTAATTGTAGTCTGTTATGTCAAGACAATTCACTTCTTAGTACTTCATTTTCCTCATTTTTAAATGGGCATGGACTTCCTTGCCAAGCAGAGATTTGCTGACAACACAAACGTGCTGCACAACAAGCACGTATTCCTTTTTCCTGGGCTTGGTGACTGCACTCATTGCTGATTTGTTTACTCTGGCACTTTAGTGCCACGCAAGGAACACGGACTTTGGACACTGCCCACTTGTCAAACACATCCTACACATAATCTCTCTAATTGCAGGAAAGGCATTGAGAACCATCTGTGAAAACATGTCTGATATCAAGTTTTAAAAATTGAGCATAGTAAATCGAAGGCAAGTTCCAGTTAAAGCAGCTTCCATAGGGTCTGGGATAGACACACATGCCAGACTATGAAACCACTTCACAGCATGTGAAATGCTCTTTAGTTAGAACCACAAACTTCTACTAGATTGCTGATTGATGGAATGCTTGTATTAGAAATACACAGCGTGAAATTCCATTTCCAGCAAGGAAAGGGAAGTTCTTGATGAGACTGGTGAAAGAGTGATAAAAGCTTCACTCAAAACCTCCATTTTAGTATCAGATTGTGGGAAACTTCCACTTAAACAGCCCAACAAAGCCCATTAGCCATCAATCTACAAGCACTAAAGAAAGCTAAAACTACAATGTTATCACCTAACCAATGCTGTTAGAATCACCCTGACACAAATGCTGATGAAGATCAGAGGACTTAAGTGGCTCAAAACAGCTCAACAATGAAACCACCCTGTGCCACTTCCACCCTTACCTTCACACATAGCTGCCAATGGCACACACAGGAAGAAAAAGTCCTACCTCACAAAAGAGAAAAAATACCAAAAAGAGAGGGAGAGAAAGTAAATTGCTTTGTCCATCTTTCGGCAACTAGGACAAAGCTTTTCTAGCATTTTCTTGCATCACTGCCAAGTTTTCACAACTAGGCCATCTTTCTACATTCTTAGAAATGACTGCAATATTGCAGCAAAACATCACCAGAGTACAGTTAAAATTAAGAACTCCTTCCAATATAAAGGTAACTGTTTCCTACTCCCTGATGTAGACAAACAACGTATTTGAATAAAAATGAAACCTAGTGTCCTAAGGGAAGAAATAACACAAATCTGAATCAAGATTTTCTATCAGAAGTTTCTGGTGGATGGTTTTGTGAGAGAGAGAAAAAGAAGAATGAGGTTTGAAGGTTTTAGGTGGCAAGACATGGAGGACTATACTTAAATCTTTCTGAAAAATGAGTGATTTTCAGTCTTCACTGTCCAAGATGTTCCCAATTCATGATGAACAAAGTTTATTTTGGACACCGTAAAAATTGATACCTGCCACACTGAAAGTACCTTCACAAAAATGAAGGATAAAATAATTAACAGTAATTCTAGCACACACAAACATGGAATTGGCTTTGGGAGCTTGACAGCCACCTCAGTTACCATTCAGTCATCTGCCTTTTGTCAAAGCATTTCCTTCTGGCTGGGATGGATAACAAAGCTTATCTCAGCTTCCTCCATTCACTGTTTAACATCTTAGAAGAAACACATTTGTTATGTAGTTAATATTGACATTCTGAAGTGTGTGCTTCAGTTGGTAAGACAGATCCCAAATATCCTATTCTGTTAGGCCTTCTGTGGTGTTTGGGGACAAAATCAAATGCATTGATTGTCATGCATCCACTGGAGCCATCTTAAGTGACATTATCATTTGAATGTAGGCAGGGGAGATTCATTTGGAAGAATAACTGTACTCCCAAAAAATGACAAAACAATTTCTAGGTGATGTCCGGATTTCCAAATTCAATGTCGATTTTATACAATTCAAAATATCACATTAGATATAACTGTTACTTTTGCTGGGTTATGTTCAACACTAGTCAAGAGTTCATCCACATCTTCATTCTCAAAGACAACTAATTAATTACCACAATGCTTATTGGAAGGTACTCTCAGACAAGACTCTAAAAATGAATGTCTAATTTATGTAGACTTCAAAGAGATTGGTATCACTTAAACCAAGCATCTATTCTCTAGTTTCAGACTGTGTTAATTGCAAAGATGTTAATGGCTGGTTCATCAAGAAACAGACTAACGTAGCCCACTTGATGCAAAGCCAACAAACACCTTTAATAAATCTGGTTCAAGTAGTACCAGTTGTGGAAAGAAACCATCACAAATTTCCCTCCATTCCTTCTTTAAGGAATATAAAACAAGGTTTTATCTATCATATGGTACATCTGTAGCATCTCTACTCCTAACTGGGAATAAAACTTAAATTTACTTTTCTAACAGAGCATTATTCAGATGAACTACTCTGTATTGTACTTGCTCCTTAGAAAAGCCTTTGAGCAGATTCTCTCCTGTAAACACTTTGTATAGTAATACACAATTAAAAAGAATGCCTGTTTTCTCTTGTATTTGCAGATGTCTTTTGCTGTTAAATATATTGGCAAGTTGATGCAGAGGAACAGACTGAAAAGCAGACTGCTCTCTCTTAATCGTTATTACGAATATTTGATAAATGAACCAGAGCCCATATTCTATGCATTTTTATCCATCAAATCCATCTTTATTAGTACCTTTCACGTTTTTTGAGAACTAATTTTCAAAGTTCAGAGGTTAACTTGTCTTGTTTGGGTACTGAACATGAAGCAACTTCTTACTGCTTTTGGCAAAGTGGAGTCCTCCTCTACTGGAAGTAAGTGGAATCTTTCAGGAATCAAATGTCATAACTCAGAGATGAGGGCCGAATATCAAAATGTCCATATCGTGCTGCCAATCACAGCTTGGATATTAGCTCTGATAAATTATAATAGGGGAGAGTATCCATTGTAGTCTTTCTGAACATAGCAATTGCCACACCAAAAACTGAAACACATCTGAAAAAGTAGTAACAGAGATTTGTTTGTTTGCTTTCATGCACCAACCACTTCTGATAATTATGCTTATTTTAGTCACATATATAATACATAGACATATATGTATATATAATTAACTATGTACTTTTAGATTTTAACTGAAAGTTACTATCTGTATGCATAATTAAAGTGCACATTTCTCTGAGTATGTCATCTTCAAATCAGCTAGTTCTGAGACAGATTGACTAGAGATGCTGAACTGACGAGTTATATTGTATTGTACCCTTACAAGCTTATGGTGTTCAAGTCTAAGTGTGGCCCTTCCACAGCCTAAAGCCCACAGGTAATCCTCATAATAAATAAAAAAGGTAGTTTTCCATTCTTCCTGAAATTAGCAGGAAGCAGTTCGTGTCATTACAGCCACATGGTAGGAGTACAGCTGAACACACCTCGAGGTTCTCTTTGGCTGTGTTTACATTGTCTTTCCAGAGAGGAGACAGGCCCTCCTCCCTTTTCAGTGTGTTCAGTACCACTGACAGCAGGGACTCCATTACTTAACACAGGGATCCATCCAGCTGCTCCTGTTTTTAACTGCCATAGTCCTCAGGTTTCAGAGACACTCACTACTTCTGATTGCTAGGGTCTACAGAGGAGTTCCAGGTAGCTGATACTTTTAAATACCAGTTTGTACTGATGAGCTCTGAAAAGGTCAAAATAAAACTGACTGGCAACCACCTAAGCTTTGCTTTTACTGTATCCTGAGTCTCTGCTAGCACAGCCTCCATAGCCACTCCTCAGCTTCAGCAATTGCTGTGTGATGGCAGCAGAATTATTAAACAGATGCAAAATATAAAAGAAACAAATTACAGCAGTGGAGAGATGAAAAAAAACTTCTACCTAAACAACACAGCACTAACAAGTTGGTTGTTTGGTGCTCACTTCTGTGGTGAATTCTGATAACCTGTTTTGAAGTCAGCAGACAAAAGAGGCATATGGACCTTTTTTGTAATTTATTACATGAAGACGCCTTTG